>NW_017139431.1:1278616-1284119 GCF_001652005.2 Ceratina calcarata | reverse complement strand
GCATTATTCTTCCGACGTCTGATTTCTTTTTAATTATAGGAAATGCGTTTTTCTAAGGTACATAAACTTTCGGGATTGACTGTATAGCCAATACATCCTTAAGAACAGTCTCTTTTTAAATAAAGAACACACTCACACACACATACATATTAGATCATTTATTGAGAAATTATTAGATGATTTAGTTCTTGGAATTTAATGAGCACTCGTGACTGATCGACTGCTCAGTCGTTGAATTTCGATGACCCTTCCATCCTTCCTCGATTCCGTTCGGGGACACGGTGAGAGTAATGGTCGTCTCCTGTTCCTTGGTCGAAGCGCATATTCTTGTGTCATTCTCGAGAATTGACAAGTGGACACTTCGTTGTCCGCGACAAGACCCGTACCTTCTGGAGCTCATCAATGAGAAACTTTGGCCCCTTCCCCGTGAACTATACTCCGATGAGCGACGATGTCGCCTGCGGATCCGCGGCACGCAACAAAGCAGATATCTGCGGCGAAGTTCGTACAGTTTAATGGGTACGATCTATTAGTTGTCTGTGATAAAGTTAACTTTCCCGTCCCGACATTAATAAGAAACAGAGAAGGCGAGTTAGGAATTGTTCCGTACGAACTCTACTTGTTAGTCTGTGTTGTACTATTTTGCATATAGAACAACTCGAATGTTTCGTATATTAAATTAAATATACAAGAATAGTACGAAGAGAAACTAAAAGGAAAAAGATTTTGTCTGAACATTTTACTGGCATGGAAGCTGACAAGAGACAGTTTAAAGCTTTGTACGGAACTCTATTTTACTCAAGCTTTGTCTCGTAATAAATATTCATAGCGGTGATCGATTCGTTAAAGTTTCCTATGGTCTAAACCAAGTTTGATTTCCAAAGAGAACCGTACGATCGTGTGGTAAATTAATTTTGACTGTGTGCAGTCAGGGACTGAAGTAAAACCATATCGATTATCTGTTAACCAATGAATTTTTATCAAGTCTGCGAGGAATTATGGAAATAGGTCGGACAGGCGGTTAGCCAGTGATTTGCACCATCTGTTGAATCTTGCTATTTTCCATTTTTCCACGTTCAATACTTCACTTTGACAATTCCCTCTGATATCTACGTATTTACTTGAAATTTAAATTGAGCTACTGCGAATTTTCGGTTCTTTATAATTATTCAATCGTATTTCTAATCGTGAGACATGAATATGAAAAGAATATTGAACATGCTTTATAATCGTCTTTCTCCGTCGATATAATACCTGTCAAAATATTTCCTGAAAGTGTTGCTGACGCAGTACAGCGCGATAGGATTGATGCAGCTGTTAGTGAACGCCAGGCAGAAGCTGAGGATACGAAAATAATGCCAGAACGCATTGTAGTCTTTCTGCGCGGTCGGATGGATGTGGAACCACAGCATAAACACGTGCTGAGGGAAGAAGCACACTGCGAAAACGATTACGAATGCCATGACCATTTTAGCCACTTTCTTCCGTGCTCTGACCTGCTTTACCTGCAATCATACGTATAAAAAGTCATCCGAAACGTGAAACCGTTTCCCTTTTGTCGCTCGACGATTCTTCAACGATGAAAAACTTTGTCCGGATAACAACGTACAAACTGAACTTGACCGTGCGAACACTTCGTCGAAAGTTTAAACTAGTCTTTAGTCGACGCAATTCTCCGACGATAAATCACCGGAACAGGAATCAAACTTCGAGTTCGGAGGAACGCGCAGCGAAGAATCGATGAATTTCACCGGTCGTGTTCGCGGATTAGTTGATAGTTGCCTTTCCGAGTTTAATAGGATTACAGGCGGTTCTAATTGACGCGGTGATCCCAGAAGGCGTTCACTTCGGAATTTCACGGAAGAGATTACATTGCTCTTTCGACTCACCTGACCTTGCATCTCACCGGGAATGTTTCTCATACTGTGCATCAAGTGTCTGGCCATCAGAATGTAGAAAACTGCGATAATACTGAGCGGCGTGGCGTAGTATATGAAGAAACGGCAGATCAAAATCATTTTGGGATAATTCGGGCCAAATTCCTCCGGAAACGGGTAGCAAGCCTTTGAACATCGCAATAAAAGCTGAATTACTTTATTGAGGATCAATTAAATTCTCGTAATTTGCTCGAACGACGAGCCAGAACAACGACGACCAATGTTGTCAAGGGAAACACAAAGAGTAGGGGACGTGTCGGTCGTATGATCGATCGATCGATCGTAAAACAGAAACTGGAACGATAAAAATAATTGTCTTATGGATATTAGTTACACTCACGCGAAAGCTAACGTTGCTGTTCACTCTGAAGACTCTGATGTAGGAAAACGAAGCCGGTATGGCGCATATAATTGCTAGCACCCAAATCGATGCGGCTACGATCACTGAGAAACGCCTTGCGCGTCTTCCCGTACCTTCAAGAATAAAAAGAAGACGAGGTCCAATTGCGGAGATCATATACATCATGCATATCTTATCACGCCACTACTGAAATGTTTCTTTTTATGACTGTAGTGTAGTTGCAATATTTCGCCTTTCAAGAGCAAATCGGATTCTTAGATTTTCCACTAGAGAAATTCCTTTCACTATCTCTGTGACACCTGTACCGCCGTTGGGTGAATAAAACTTTGCAAACGTGAGATATGGAATTTTGAAAGAGAAGAGTAAAATATTTCTTTAAAGGAATTTCTACGTAGAGAATGTACATAAATGCCCCGTATCACGTTCGTTAATTCCAATTACTTCCACGTAATTATGTTTAATAAATGCAATTGAATTAGATGTTTTGTAAAGATGAATAGAAATAGATAAATGCAATCCGTACCAGTAGCGTGAAGCTTTCTCATTGGATCAACGATAGCGAAGAATCTGTCCGCCGAGAGAGCGGTTAAAGTAAAAACAGAAACCCCGATGGAAATATCCTTGGCGCACTCTGATACTTTGCAAAGGAGGAGTCCGAAGGGCCACGAGTCCAGAATATAAACGGTGAAGGTGAATGGCACGCATGTTACAATCACCTGCAGTATGACATTAAGAACGACACTTTAGAGAAGAGCATCTTACGAAACCATATTGAAACATAAAGCTTTCAAAACCGGTGTAAGCTATCAAGGATACTTAGATTCTTAAGACTCTGGTAAAGACCGTATTACTTTCTTCTTCAATTAGAAAGGAGAAGATATAAAATCCGAATATTTTAAAGAAATAAAGTATTTTAATATACAATGTAAAAAAGATAAATAACGTAAGAGGGAAAATTCACTATTCCGGAATCTAAGAATTCGGAACGTCAAGCTTGCTAGAAATAGAATAACAATCAGTAACACGTGCCAGGAGATCTCCGAGCGCCAACGAGAAGACATAAATATTGGGAACGTTCCTCATGTTACTGTGGCGCAATATGGTGAGCGCGAGTACGCCGTTTCCAGTGAGCCCGATTAGTAGGATCAGCAGGAACACTATCGGGACAATGTAAGTTTCCGGTCGATCTTCATACGGCGTGTACTTCTCTTCCTCCTCACCGAATTCTTTCAACACCGTATGATCTATCACATTTGCGTGCACACTGCCCGCATCGGTGTAAAGTGTGGTCGATGCAATTCCAGAACTTATCCTGAGAATGGACGACGCAGACGGCGTGGTCCATGGAAAAGGAAATAACGGGCAATCGGTGGTTTGAGTCTTGAACATGTTTCTGTTTGTCCTTCGTATCCTTGTTCGTACTCAAACTGTACGTAGACTTTATTATACCATAGTAAGATCGTCTCACATCTTGATGGGTTCCTTTCCGCAGGCGGTCCACCGACCTGCCCCTTTTTCGAACTGCGAGTCGCTAGAAATTGGAAAAGGAGCCGAGTTAGCGAAAGTCATCACGACAAATGGAGCGTAGGAAATGGGAAAATGATTTTGCTTAGGTATGTTCCGCGGCAAATTGCACACCGGAGACACGTATTTCTCGTTGACCGTGAATTAAGAGTACGCATTCCCGGAATAAGATCGATTAAGAAGATCCATTTCACGGAAGGACGTTCAGTGGGACGAAAGTAATTCGGGTAGAAATTTAATAGGTCCTTCTTGGAAAACCCGAAAACCACATGTATGCAATGAATTTAACGAGAGTACTATTATACATCATACATTATACGAAAGTGTTATGAATGAATTCGGGATACGCTGGGAAGTGTGTGGTTTGTATTCTTATCGTGCGGAAAAAGGTAACGTGTCGGGGACTACGTGACCTCGTTAAGCGAGTCTTGAGAATTTTTGTCCTACTTCTTTTTTCAATCGTGCCTGGAGGATTCCGCGAACCGCAAACGCTTTCGCTTAGACGCTGGTAATTTCACTAAGGCCGAAGGTTCAGTGGCGATCCCTTAAGCTTATGCGTTCCCTAACGCGATTAAGAATTTCGTTGCGCAATATTCTTAACACAATAAGGCAGTGGTTCTCTGGATAAAAAAATCTCTTAAGAGTTACAATAACGACGGTACGTACTAGATTTTTGCATAGTTGTGGTCTCGTAAAAAGTAAGAAGTTTCGGTTTAATATAAGTAGTTGGGGTATTTAATCTTACAAGCACGTACAACTTCGAAATTTGATGTAGGTAAAACTTTCACGAAAGTTTGAAAGTGCAATCATGAGTGCTTAAGGTAAAGGAAATAATTAATTGATTTAAAAAAATGACGCATTTTATTCTATAAAATAATAACGCGGACAATATTGCCTACTTCTCAGGCTTGATCCTCCATTTCTGTTGTTTAATATAGCGTTGAGCTTACTACGACCTAGGATCATAGTAGGATCAAACTGTATTAAGTTGGAGTTAAGTGTTCCTTCTCTTTTCTACTAACGGTCTCAATACTAATTATTGAAGAGGAGCAAGTAGGCTTCCGTTACTGACAGTTAATTTTAGTATTATTGAGGTCTACATGTTATGAGTTATACACGTTAATAAAAATGTAAATTCATCGATACAAGAATATTAAAGTTTTATCTATATATTAATATTGAATTCAATTTTTAAGTGAATAATTGATAGAGGAAATTAACAATTTTTCATTCATTCCGATATCTCAATCCGTTACGGAGGTATTAGGCTTCCCAACTTTAGGCGCAGGGTTTGGTATTATTAACCCAGTGACACAGTCTTGTTCCTAGAACCGAAGGCTATTTTTTATGGGAACGCGTATCAGATAATGGAAATCTGTGTTTACAAGTCGCATACAATCGTAGCTTTAGCGAAAGGATTGCAGTTTTTACACCTCCGACTGAAATCTGTGATCATAGTTTACGTTTTGCGCTTTTGCAGATCAGAATTTCGATTTCGACTTTACTTCTAATCGTGATTCAGATTTTAATTTGGGTCTTGATTAGGATTGTGGTTTCGATCTCGAGTTTAATGTTGATGTTGATTTTAATTTGGGTTCTGATTAGGATTGTGCTTTCGATCTCGACTCTTATTCTGATTCTGATCAGGATTATGGTTTTGATTTCGAGTTTGATGTTGATG
>NW_017139431.1:1263098-1277432 GCF_001652005.2 Ceratina calcarata | reverse complement strand
AATTAATAGATATGCATCTTAAAATTTTATTTCGCGAGCCTTGAATAAATATAATCCAAAGCAGCGATCATGGTATTTATATTCTGAACTTGGACCGTCGAGCTATAGATTGCAGTTTATCGATCATTCAAGCAGCCGCCTGAATTTGGTTCGATGTAGTCGATAGTATCAGAGATTTAGCCGACTAAAAGTATCGTTGGCTACTATAGACTAAATCGATAGTTTTTAGTCGATGGTGCCCATCACTACTTCAAGTTCGCCCCCGTCATTTCGTAGTCCACTTGAAACTTCGCTTGCGATTTATTGCTTCGAAAACGTACACAATTAAATTTGTCTGGGAAAGATTGCGCAATAACCATTTTTACCATAAGCCAGATTTCGAGGAGAAATTGTTCCGAGGAGGCAGAATAAATTTTAGTTTAAATTCGGAATGTTCTATTTAACTGAAGTAGCCCGTTCAGCAAACTGATCTCTGATAAGTTTAATCATCTGATAATTTCACGCTGTGATTCGCTCGGGCGCCGCTATCTGGATGCAACGCTGTGCGAAAGTTAAACAAAGCCATCGTAGGATGCCTGTGGGTATTGGGTACATCTGCGTTCGCTTTCGGATGGATACCACACCAAGCGTAGACCCACTTTTACCAAACGCGTTTTACGACACCCGATTCGAAGGACAGGAAAGGAAAAGTGGTTTAATAAAATCCATGGCTGCTATTACTTTTTTATTTACGATTTCAATTACGAGTCAAGCTGCTCCAGTCCGATTGGATGCCACTTTACAGTGGTATTTATTCCCGATGATGACTCGTTACAACGGCTGACAACGCGCACGAGAAGACAGAGCTGGCAAACCATAAATTGAAGCTCGAGACATTTAGGGCTATTAAATAAGGCTAACATAAGTGCGAGTGAATTAGACAGTGGACTCGAATTGGATATCGAAGGCCTTATACATATATGTATCCGGTGTTCACGTTCCTCGCGGATTACTGTGGAATGAGATATAGACTGTTCGAAAGCATCATAATTTTGGAATACATTACACGTCCAGGGAAAATATTGCTATTTAAAGGAGGGGATTGCGCGAAGTATCTTCCATGAATTTTAATGAAACCACCGGGATAAGAGTTCGACAATACGGCACGTAACTGTAATCACGAAGAGAACGAACTTTTTCGAGAACAACGCAACGGTTTCGAACCTAATGCATGTACTACAATTACGCTATGAATAGGAAGTTGCGCGAGCAATAACGCAACTATGTAAGTGAACAAAAACTGCTACCGGAAAGAATGAACCATTTCAAAAATTCTCGCCAGTGAAAATTCGCACAACGCTGCGTAACGTGGTTTATACGAACGGAAACGTTAACTTCGCGTTGGAAAGTGTATAATTCCTCTTTTTTCGCCGCGATATTTCCACGGAGAGTTTCGTATAACGAAATATACGAGGGATCGTAACGTCATTATCGTCGAATTAACTCTACGCATCAGTCTACGTATACCAATCGATCGATGTATTTTCTGTCTCCTGTTATCTGAGGTTCTAACGCCCTGTCACAACTTCCGTGTCACGAAATGCACCGTTCGAGTAGATTTGCATTCTGTGGGGATTTTTTGTGCACTGCCTTAATTCGCGAAAATCGATTCATTACGATGAATTTTCTGCGTTACTGCACGAAAAACGCTGAAAAAAATATCGCGATAGGCTTTGCACAGCAATTCAGTATTTAAAAGTTATAAAATGCAATTCTTGCCACGAATCTTTTTCCCATGAAAAAAAAATATCGTCGCCTGTTCATATTCGTGCAATTCGCATGATTGAATATTTCTCTATTGATAACGATTTGATATTTGCAATTTTTCCTATCAGCGGAATACGGAAGAGTTAATTGTGAGGAAAATTTTTGCCGCGCCACGTTTTCCGGATATTTCGGTGATTAATTGCTCACACGTCGCTAAAGCCGCCTGCGTCATAACGCTTTTCACCGAGCACGCATGTTACGTAACTGAATTTTGATAAATTCTGCTAGAAATCGATTAATTACCGCGACTGGAAATAACGATAAGGTTCGAAGTATTGTTCTGTTGCCTTTCATAGTTATTTCAGTGACAGATCAAAGCTTTGATTGTAACATATTCGACATCATTAAAACGTGGAACGAAACAATGCACGAGTAAACATTTCGTATCCTGGTACATGACGTAAAAACGAACAAGCCTATCTTGAACATAAAATATTTTATATGGAAACAAGAAGAATGAAATTTGTCTCGAGAGCCACGAGATCGTAAACGTTTTAACAACTTCCGACAACATTTTTCCTCTGGGTAAAAGGAATCGCGGAATCGCATGGGGACCGCTAATTGGAGCGCCAGGAAAATAATCAAGCGTCAAGCACATGGCCCGACCCGAGGTAACATTAACATTACTGCTGTTAATATCGTTTGCACTCGATAAATTTGTAAATGATTACGTACGCTCTAAACGGGCATCTAACGAATGTCGTTAACCTTGATTTCTTTATATATCTTATAAAAATTCAGTGAAAATTGCTCTTTTATACATCTACGTATTCTGGATTTTATATTTGCACAACCTACATTTCTCTGAGTGTTGAATTAAATTCAAATCCAAACCACGCTTAGTGGATGAAAAGGGTTACGTGAACGGTACGTCGAGAGGTAAAAAGGCTTGACTTGTAAAGTTAACGCGCTTGGAATCGCGGAAGAGAGAGAAAAGAGGCAGTTCTGTCCGCGAACATTTATAATTTATGCGGCTCTTCCATACTTCCATAGTCTCCCAGCCTCAGCTGTTTCTTCCGTCCGACGGCTATGTCAACACTTTCACTACTGATCTGACCAATATCGACTTTTACTACTTGCGCGGACCAACGTGATCTGCGTATTTCATATGTTTGATCCACTTTCCTGAATCTGGACGATTTGTTGGACCAAATAATATAATAATATGAATGATTGCAGACATCAAAGGTTTACTGAAACGCTAATTAGACAAAAATTATAACTGCTGTAATACTTGAAACGAGAGACTTCAAAACTTTAATGTGCGCAAGTCTTACTTAGTGATCTCCAACAGAATTAATTAAAATTACAATTGACATACAATTTGTGTCAATTGCTGTTGTTAGTACTTAAAATTTTTAATTAAGAAGATATCCGAACGATTTAGTATTAAAAATATAGAAATATTTTTTTACATCAGTTTACTTTACTGAAATTTTAAAAATCGTAAACGATATATACACAGAAATTTAATTCTTGTGAATACAAAAAGTATTAATCGTGATGAAAGAAAATCTTTCTGTTAAATGGTCGAAGTCAGTCGTGGAATTCAGTCGACAAGGGTCGACATTGTTCTCCGTATGAGGGTGCAGTTTTTTTGTACAAACTGTTTTTCGATTGATGTATTTCCCGGAAAATAGAAAACGCAATGGTCGGAGCAGTGTTAAATGAATCTATATGGTACAACGGGAATATTATTCGTAAAAATTTGCAAAGAATGTTCAGTTATTCAAACCATTAAGGAAGATTATCATTCTACTTTCAGACAATTCTTCGATAAAGAGTTCGGTTTTATTGCCAATAGAGTTAATTGTCTCGTATAACGCAGAAGACTGTCCGAGAGAAAGGAGATAATTGGGTATATCCGATTTTCCAATGAAAATTGTCGTTCCTCTATTTTCACTGAAAATGTCGAATAATGAGATAATGAGGATGGCTCCTGCTATGGGAAAAATTAAGAATATCAGAAGGTCCCAATAATTCTACTTGGTTAAAAGTAACAATAAGTTTTCTATTACTGTTAGTGAATGTTCTCTTAGTATATAATTCCTGTATATACGTAGAATTTTATGTGTTTAATTCGTGTAATTTCTACGGTGGTGGAAAGAAAGAGAGAATGATCGAACCAAATTCAATTTCTCGTTTCACTGTTGTCGTCGCAGTGGTAGTAACGATGAAAGGATACATGAAGAAAATAAATTTACAGTATGACGACGTCGAGTCGAGGGTTTTAAAACACAGTCGTCATCTACCTCGGAAAGGGCTACATTCCGTCAGAAGTTACGAACTACATCTGATGGCAGGTTTTCTAAATTATTTAATATAACACGATTCTAATCAGAATAAACGATAACATTAACGTTGCTATGCGTATAGTAAAATCTTTTTCTTCCGTAAACGATAAGAAGAAACGAAGTGTGATACACATGGTACGAGTAAGAATTCTTAAATAAAGAAGCCAATTGTCGGTAATGTTCTCCTAATGAGTGTCATGCTTGGTTTTTATTCTTAGCGTTCTACCTCTATAAAAATATTGAACGGTTGGCAACCACGAAGCCATTTCTAAGAGGGTGCGAGCATAAATGGTGAGTGGGAGGCTCGTAAAGTTTAGCAAATGCTTGCACTTGACCGTCAACACCGTTACGACATCCCTCCGTGACTGCCAATGAAGGCTTGCTTACCACTGTGGTTCTACATTTGTCTTTACACCCCGGCTGGTTTGCTCCTAAGTGTTATTTCATAAGGCATTTACATATGTATGTGATACCCGCCGGAAAATTTCAATATTTACCACTATCGATACGGCATGCATGCTAAATGTAGAAATCATTTTATGATTGTCGAGGGGCGAGTAATTAAACACAGATGGTAAACGTAAAACGGATTAATGTCTTTGATATCAAACATTTATGAATTTGGAAAATTATTCTCATTTCGCCAGTATTAACTGTAATGAGTTTCCAGCAACTCATTCAAGTTCATGTTCATATTGAATCTTTGCTAATCAAAGGGAGATCAAAGCTCGTATTTCTCTTCATAGGACATATTCAAGACTGAGTCCTTTGGTTCTTTCGAAGTTTGTTTCTGGGACGTTCGCTGACAGTTTACTGCTCATCCGAGAAACGTGTCTCAACTTTCAATAGGATGGAAGGGTGGGAATGCAAAGATACTTCCTAAATAACTCGAAGTAGAAATACATATAAAAGAAACTACCAATTGCTCCCGGCTGTTTATAGACCTTTTGCTGACTAATTATTATTAGAATTTTTCGAAATAAAACAATATTTTTAGAAGAATAACGTTTTCCATGAAAACAGAGGAGTATTTGAGTTGAGAAGTGCCAATCACGTTTTTCCAATTTATAGTATGTACTATTACCACCAGAATAAAAGTATAGAAATAAACGTAACTTCCTCTGGTTTGAGTTGTCAAAAAGAAATTCCGCTTTTTCGTGGGTTGACTCATGAAATGTAAATACCGGCCAGCTTTAGTGATTTACTCGATGGAGAATTGTCTCTTCTGTCAATCTAGTATTTAAATTCTACTTGTTTCAGCGCGTCAAAACCAAATCATTGAGTGAAGTGTCCGTTATCTCCCATAAGCTGTTTAATACGTATAGTTCATTCGGTAGCCAGCTAGAGAACTTGAATGTCAATACCTATCCAAGAATTCAATTATCACCGTAGAAGAACAGCACCGTAGTAGATCAAAGGAGAAGCACTTGGCGTACAATTGTAGTATAACTCGATTTCAGTATTGCAGTATCGCAGTCATTCTTTCGATCGCGTTTCATTTGTCCCAGCTATTTGATCCACGTCTCATCGATTAACTATGATGGATCATTCATTAATTCCCCATCCTCGTCTTTGTTCTTGTGAAGAAAAGTATTAAGAATGAAATTACACTTATAATAGTGGGAAGTTGGTCAGCGCTGCGTGTCCAGTTGAATCATAATAATATCTTATTCGGGTGCCACCCATTCGGCATGTGTTCACTCACAATCGATCGTTTCATAACGTGCTCTTCGTACCTGTCGACCGCGGTCATTTCTAGCTGAGAACAAGGAACGGGTTGAACCAAACGATTTTAATATCCTGCTCAGCGACGGGATTTCTGTGAACGTGACGTTTTTTGATTAAAATGCTTTTCGCACTGATTGCTGTCGTACCAGCAGCTAATTTGATTTCATTAGAACGAATAACTGAAATGTAACAATACAAAGTGAGACAATGACACGCATCGACAGTACGGGAATTTATTCATTAAACGTTTGACGCTGATAATTGTTAATACTGTTACAGTTCAGTTTTGAGTAGATGTATAATGAACATAATTTTCCGTCGTGCTTTGATTCGTTCATTTGACGTTCGGTTTTATGGATTTTCGATGGAGGGTCTTTCGATGAGTATAAAGAGAAAAATCTATGAATCGTTTCAATCCCCTTGGAAAGTGATCCTGTGCGGGGGAAAAGGACGTCTGAATATTAGGAATCAGCCAGGTAAAAATTTACTGTGTGAGTATACGTATATGTGGAACACGTCTGATAAATCTTTTCTGCAACCATTTACACGCTGTTCAATCATTATGTATCACACAGATGCCAGAACAATCGTGAAACGTCAAAGTCAAATAAACGGGCAGTGCCTCACAGAAGTTTCATGTATACAACGGCGCCTGAATAAACATGACAGCATCTCATGGGAACATGGCACGTTTGTCAAATACATTAATTAGCCAGTCGATTAAGTCAACTGTTCATTAAGGGCAATTGTGTAGTCTGGGAACATCACTTATGAGATAAGAAACCTCCCTGTATTTTATCATTCATTGGAATTCAACAAAACGACGAGCATGTAATTATTTAAGAGATAGAAGAAGAAAAAAGATTTAACCCTCTATGGGCCCCTGTAACTTTCAGATCACATACTAATATATCGAAATTTTCTACATTTAAAGAAAAAAATTAGCCCATAGAGGATTAAAAGAATTTGCATAGAGAAGGAGCACTTTATATTCTTCTCAGTTAATTAATTGACACAGTAATCAGCGGCCTTGTAATTTTTAATTAATCTCAAAGAACGAAGTGGCATTAATTGATTGTTTTAAGATGTGAAATGTTAGCTAAAAAAGGAAGCCAAAAAAAGATATCTTAAAATCTTCCATTTTCGAAGCTTTGACCTGGAGCTATCCGACAGCCATAAATTTAATTTCCATTCAACGTTTTATCTACAACACTTTTGTCCTCGTATTTCTATTCCTAGGTTTAAGCAAAATCAGTGAAATAGTGTTGTAGAACCAGTAGATCATGTGTTACAGAACCAGAGAGTCGAAAGATCAAAGTCACCGGACAATTTAGAATTAACAATTGTAATAGGTTAAACTTATTGTTAGTAATAGGACTTGGAAGTTGGATATGATCAAATAACTTCCTTCCACGTATCGAACTGATCAACCGAAAAGAAAACATTTACTTTATCTACATCAATTCGCTTTAGACCTAATGACTTTTATATAATCGCGTTGATTTAGCAATTAGTAGCAAAGATTTAGTAGAAAGTAATCTGTACAACAAATTTCATGAAACTGAGAACTGGTTTAAATCCAAAATCGACGTTACCACTATCCTCGTTACTACTATTGGCATCGTTTATTGTTTCCCAAGGTTCGATCGCGTTACGTTAACCATTTCTCATGAACGTGCTTCGCTACTTACATCACCTACCATCGAAAGTCAAGCAGAAGTTGAGCTTCTAATTATCGTTGATCATGGTAAATGATATCAGACGTTAATGGCTTTTCACTCACACAGTATTCTTAATTGGAACGCGAACTGCGACGATGAGACTAACGTAAATAGATTTTCACGCTTACTTTTTGCCTCTACACAAGAAACTGAGTCGAAGACAACGAGAACGTTCCTAAGTTTGTTTTGCGATACATATTTTCTCTTGGAAGGATCCAGCGATAACGAATCTTTTTTTATAAAGAAATTCAGAAAAGAATGCTCTTAGTAAACTTAGATTTACGCCATGGAATGAAAATTAATCCCCAGGAATTAAAATGCACTGTGGAATGTTCTAAGATCGGAAGAAAATTTATCACGACCAAACACTACCAAGGAAGATTATGAAATCGCTTTGTTGTAAAAAGCTTTGTTCCTAGATCCCGGTGGGGACTCCACCTCCTCTAAGAAATCTCTTTTAAATATAAATGAGTCTCGACGGACCTCTCGACAAACAGGTTTCTTAGTAACTCGGAAACATGTTGATCAAAAGCCACATTTTTGCAAAGCTATCTCGATTCCGAGGAGACTATGATCGGTGCACCATTAATCTAGCAAGTCCGGGTCGATTACTTAAGAAACTTAATCGACCCGGAGAGCTTCCTGTTCGAGAAAATGTAATTCTTTTTCCGGAAGAGAAACGTGACACGCAGTAAGCTTGACGTACTGAAAAAAGACGAAATACGCGAATTATCTAGGAGCAGAAGGCTCCCTCGATCGATTCGAATTTCCATCGTAATTCGTGCCGCGTCACGGTTGCTCCGTCGGAACGATGCGATGTCGAAACATTTTCATCAAGTCCACTCAGTAAATAGAGGGCTCACGAGTTGACGCAAAATATTTGAAACTCTTCCGACACGAAATGAAAAAGCGAACGGTTGCGTCTCTGTTTATATTGAACCGTTGTTGACCCGCGCGGTTCAGAATAGCTAATTCCGGACAAACAAATTCGTATAACACAGTGTAAAGAAATTTACACCCTTGGTGAAGTCTTTTATCGCACGGATCTATCCCTGTACAACGTTACATTCTCGTGCCGTAGGATGAACGCTATCGACAAATGGAAGTACAATTTAAGCGAGATGGAAGTTTTTCCACCGCGCGATCATTTATCAGTTCGTAGGCAGAGTGCAGAATAGTGCAAATTAATCATCCTGAGCAAGTTAAACAAGATATTTTTCTTTTTTGCGTTGTACTTATCTTGCGTTCTAACAACTTTGTACTTCAGAAGCAAACTAACCCGATTCCATTTGTCTTCAAAATTGAGTTGCGCACGTTATTCTACGTTCCGCTTGTGTTTCATCGAACACACGATGTAGCACAACATTCGAGAGATTATTAAGCATTCTACAAAAATTAAAGAATATGTCGTTTTTGTACAGGTGTCTCCGGATTACTGACCTCATACAGGCTAAACAGACAAGATCTGAAAAGCCTTCTCCAGGTTAAAGGGATAAAAACGGAGACAAGAAAAGAAATTATATTACTAACGTCCTTTGATCCACTGCGAAGCTACGAAACATGACAGCGGCTAGTCTGATCGTAAAATACGGACGAGAAATGTACCACAGTACTGTTGGTTCCATTCACAAATCGTGACGATGAACAGTGACAAGCGAACAGAACGGAAAGAAACGGTAAAAGGTAGCAAGAAACAGAACTTTATACAGAGGAAAATCGGACTACACTCTAGCGATGCTCTCAGATGTCATGCACCGGTAAATTACACGTCCCAGAACATGAAATATGTGGGCCGAGAATGCATATATATGTATATACTTTACTTACTAGGGTTGCTAGCCTAGCGAAATTTTTATACCCGTCGGACCATTTCGTACTTTCTATAAATAATATGGTGGCCGCTAAGCTTTTGCTTCAAACAAAATTTGATTAATCGCTGTGATACGTTAATCTACATAATCCGTGCGTTGACAAGCAGACTTTGTTACGCTACTCATTGTTAGGTAAATCAAATCGTACGACAGTCATTACGTTTGATGAAGTTGGAGCGGAAAAGCAGACAGTTGTACGAAGGAAATCACAAACGAAATTTCAGGTCTGATTTCTGACACACAGTCGGAATTAACTTCCTATGATACTCTCAGTTAAAAGTCACAAGCTGACAGAGAAAGAGAAAGAGAGAAAAAGTTTATCTAATAAATGTCCGTCCATTGTAACAAGCACTTGACGTGGACTTTTGCTAGAAGTCAGCGTGTGTTCCCTATCTCTCTTGCTGTATGTATCTCGCTTCAAAATTCCTCTAAGCTAGGTCAGTCATTTAATGATATAGACGGAATTGTTTCGTGGAGACAAGAGCCTGAAATTGGCGATCAGTCATGAATCATTTATGATTTTTCTGTTCGGAAAGTAAGCTCCCGCAAACTAGATTTCCGCGTTATGCGACAACCGACTCGTGAAATTTCTGACTCCTTGATCTTTACTCGGCGCGGTAACGTTAGAATCAATTAGATCGCAGTAATTAAAGCGTGACATGAATAAAATGAAATCAGTCGGAACATGAGTGGGACGGTTAAAGGGTGACGTTTCTCTCCGTCAAGCTACTCGAGTTTCGCTGTGATTGCTCGAATTCTCTCCGCTCCGTACACGAATCCTTGTAAACGCGCGAACGTTCTCTTCAGCTGGGGATTGCGGAAACCGTGGACGGGTTGAATAGGGAAATTCGGCGAGTACGTAAGGCAAGTCGAGTCTCTATTAAAATTCGTGTTCACTGAGAATTAGACAATGGAAACAATCTATACGTACACAGGGTGGGTTGGAAAAGTCTCACGTTTAAGATTCGTTTTGCGGGAAAGGGTGCCGGTGCTGCCGGAGCTGTTTTACAGTCGTAATGCAGAGGGGCTTACCTTGAAATCTTCACTCGTAAAGAGACGAGTTTATAGACATGCTTGGGAACACCGGTCGAAAGTGTTCCGTGTAAACTTAATAAAACAGGACGGTGCGCAACATTTTACATTCAAATGTAGTTTCCTTATTCAATAGGCAAGGTTTACACGAATTCGTGATCGAATTGAGGCATTATGATAAGCGCTTCTAATAAAATATCCGGCCATTTTTATTATCTTAACTTTGTAATAGTTATTAGGACAGTTCGAGAAGAGCATGATTGTATCGCTCTTGTATTGTTTTTTGTATTACCATTCTAAAATAAATGAGTTTATGTTTATACATGGTGAGTCGCCTAAGGCAAGCCACCTGAATAACTTTATATTTTTTAAGGTAGGAAAAAATGTTTCAAACAGAAGTTGCTTGTTCTCGAAGAATGTTCCACATAAATATATAATAGTGCACATAAATTTTCTGTACGCAAAAGTGCTTAGGGGGATTAAAGGTCAACTTCATTTTTTTTTTAATAGAATGGAGTACATTTTTACATTAAATAATGCAACGTTTGATGTATAAAGAAATAGCTCATTCCATTAAAAAAAAGTGAAGTTGACCTTCAAATCTTCTAAGCACCTCCACCTGCAGAAAAGTTAGGTACACCATATACCTCGATACCAAAGAACTGTTGTCTGAAATATTTCTCCCTATCTAAAAATATGTAGGTGGCTTGCCTTATGGACCTTTCACATTACTGTAACGTAACCGTACCGTAAGAGAAATCTTACGTAGCGGGGGCTGTTTCTTACGAGGGAGACATCTCTCGAGCCTAAAATTTCGCTACCCATCACAACGTTACGATTACGTTACAGTAATGTGAAAGGTCCATTAGGCAACTGACCTTGTATGCTTATTCGTCGTGCAGACCTATACCTATCCGACTGTTCACAAAATTGTGCAAAGCCGCATTGGTCCCTGTTACAACTTTAAATAAAAGATGTTGAAACTAATGCGTTACAGAGAACTCACGAAATTAACTGGATAAATCGCGCATGCAATTAGAAGAAATTAAAGTTAAACTTCTCCTGTGCGCGATTTGTTTGTATTTTCATGCTCATTACTCCCTGTTTCATTTGCTCATTAATTTTCTTTTTACAGTACACAGTTTACTGTACAGTAATTTTCATTTCGTGAATCTATGCGATTTTTCGTAAAACCACGTTAACAAAAGGATATTCTCCCATATTTGGAAACCTATTTGACGCGTCGCTTCAAGGATTAAACATTCCGGATAAAATTGATTAAATTCTTTCAAAATTCGCAGACCAGATAATTTCCTTCCGTTAGAAAATTATTTTATACAATGTGGTCGAATTTTTAATCGAATCATTTCTCGCATGGGAACAATACTCCTTTAATGTCAAATTAGTTGGCTAATATTAACGTTATTAAATAACCGCATCGCTTCTTCGTTTTTGTTTTGCTTATAAAACTAAGGCTAACGGTTTCCATATTCCATTACAACAAAATGTTTTCGCGAATAAGCTGCGTATAACGAGGATACGACTAATAAAGCCGGCGTTCCTCAACGAGATTAAAAATAAAATGACGAAGCTTTCTATTTCTTCACTGAAATTAAGCACTACTCGTATTTTTATCGTCGGTGTAAACGTACACGCAAGTCATATTACGACTGTATTATTCGCTGTTTAGATGCTATCTCAATGAGCCAAGGCAATGTGAGGCTATAAAACTAAAGGGCAACACGTCCAAAAGAAGTTCGTAAAAAGACATTTAGACATTGTGTACATCTAGAAATGTCTATATACCCATAAATATGTATATCTAATTCTGTCACCAGCAACGGTATTAAGTTGTTGCACAATAATCGGAATAAATTGCGCGTCTTTTGAATCTTCGACCAATTAGTGAGTCGTATAAAATGACCATTAATTTTCAAAATCCTCGACAACATTTTGTGTAAAGCCATCCGTTAAGGTTGTCCTTTAAACGCGCTTTAACATATTGGTACGTATGCGCGCGGTGTTATGTTCACTGCATTATTTATCTCCCCGTTTGATTAATTATACATTATTTGGTAATTATACATGTTCAAAAATACGACACATTTAAAACAGATAGTATTACTCATTCGCTATAAAACATTATCGGTGTTTATTCGAAGGTTTCCTGGTTGATGATTTTCTTTAAAGATGAGGCTTATGGAAAAGAGTTTTTTCAGCGCTTCGCGAAAATAAGTGAAAGCCTCTTTTCTACCGGTTATCCTAAAAGTAGCTTCCGTTTGTTTATACAAGATCCATTAAAACGAGGTAATCTAAAATACTTCGATGAAAGCGAAAACGCATCTTTACGAAACAATGCCTCGCGAATTCATTCAAGAAGCGACAATTTCAAAGAGCAGACGATAAAAGTACCACGTATTTATAATAATGTTCATCGTACGTTCAGCTAGCAGATCTACCAGAAACGTGATCGTAACGGAATCCAACTATTATCATTCAACCTTAACTGCGTCTTATACATACGACGACGTGCGACGAACACAAACACATCTAAAAATACAAGCAAGGCTCAACTAAAAGAAATCGGATTATACGACCACGCCAAGTTGCTACAGCCTGTCTGACATACCCCAGGACACGTTCCCCAAATAATGCAATTTTTCGAAGTTCTTTTATGTTCGGCTCGGTGTTAAATTGATCGAGAGTGGCCTGGCCAGTTAGCCAGCTTACTAGCTGTCTGAACGGATCGCGGAACTCCTTGCCGCAATTTGCGACGCGCTCTCATCGGCTCGACGTCGCAAATGAGGCGACTGGAAAATATACACGACGTCGAGAAGAAACTGGAAATGAGTTGTGGGAGGCCCACGGGTTGATAACACGAACCGGTGACGACGCATAAAAAAACGAGTTAATCTAGTATCAAGCATCGCATCGTTACGATTCAAATATTGATCGTCACGGAAGCGTGGAAGTTAAACATGATAATGAGTCATATAGAGTATCATTGTGAACCGCGGAGTGTAATGATTATAAAGGTAAATAGGCCATCTAGAAAGCCCATGCTCAATTGGATTATAACTGATAAATGAAATACAACAAAGAATAGAACGAAGCACGAAAATTCCTAAAGATCTGTATGCTAAAAAAAGGAGTACGTAACGCCGAACATTCTGCGCAGTGTTAGAAATTTCGCTTTTGAAAAGAATGTTCGTTATGTGGACCATGTTACCAAGCTGACGCTATAACTAACGAGAATTGTCTACCTAGCTAATTGTTTCAACAACATTTTTTCCACGTAACCTTCGCAGTATGTCTGCAATTTTTTAATGACATGCCTTGTCATTTGGTAGTGAAACTGGAGTTGCGAGTTCCACGGTAGTTTCCGGTGCACTTTGTCGAGGACAGGGATGTTGGGATGTTTGGATTTTAAAATACGTCGTGGAACTTATAGTTAGACATAGCTTGCTGGATCATCGAAGTTGCAACGATTTGCAGTGCAGTGGACACACGCCACCACGAATTTGCATGCGATTTGAATAGTACGAACGTAGCAACGTTCGAAACCGGACAAAAGGATTAATGATAGCGAGTGCTACCGTGGTGAATGCTCGTTAAATCGGCAGCACAATTTCGCGCTTGTAATTAAAACTAATCACGTTAGGCTGCTCGTCAATTCGTTCAATTTAGCCGGTCGATGCTTAATGCGCCCTTAAAACGCATTAAGTAACGAGAGTACCGACGTGACCACAGACGATACCGTGTTTCACGCTTTATTTCCGTTCGGCATCATATCGTCGACGAATCTTATTAAAGAGAGCCTCAGAGAAAACGTTGCTATTAATACTTATTTATGCGAAGCAGACAATCGACGCGGAACATCAG
>NW_017139431.1:1185926-1262704 GCF_001652005.2 Ceratina calcarata | reverse complement strand
TTGTGCAATAGTTTCGTAAATTAAAATTTGTTTGGCAAACTTTGTCGAATGAAAGTGGAACTTTCATCGTCCCTTTACTTTAGAAATTTCTTAATCACTTATTATTACTACAACATCGATCAAACATTATACGGTTTGCATGCGACACTTCCGTCTCACGTTGTATTTTTAATAAAATTCTCACGTTCAGTTACCGTCGATCACATGGGACGCGTGAAAAGAAACGAAGCGACGGGGTCAGTTAGCGATACGCAAGAAACATGGGGTTGCAATGTGTCGGAAAGCGAGGACAATTTACTCACGATTGATCGAGGTCGTTTCGAGGGTGACCGTGAAGGGACACTGATCGGCGAAACGGGGGAGAGATCGGTAGAGAGTGGTAGGAGACAACCGCGCCTGGTCGTCACCGCGATACTACTGGCGAAGGTTGCTCTACCCACGCGAGAATGAGCGACCTACGAAGTCACCCCCACCTACCCCCGAACCAGTCGGAATATAGCAAGACAGCAGCAACCCACCGATCCTTTGATTTCAATCGGCAGGTCCTCTGTTTATGTTTATTGAATCGTACCTCTGAATCAATCTCTGATTAATTGCCATGACAATTGTCATTAAGAAGGAGTTATATAGGAAGCCATGTATGTACTTTTAGAGAATAAATTCATATCTCACTGAATTATTTTTAATTTTTGGCATTAATATTTTAACATTATTAAAGTCGGATGCTTTATCAATCCGTGAAAAATACGAATTGTATTGAGGTAAACGGGATTAACGATAAATATTGTTGTTTTAACAGAACTCACTGAATATGCGTAATATAATGCTCATTGCCTTTGTCATTGTTCCTCGGTTGGGATTAAAAGCTTTTTGAATCTGCTGCATATAGATTGCATATATGCAAAGATGTGTAACAATCGCAATGGGATTGAAACGGTAGTCGAAACAATAGAGTGGAATAAATCTTGATCAATTTTTCCGCTAGAATTCTTATAATTATGCGATGAATACAGTCATAAAATATTTCTCCGGAAATTTATTTTCAATTCGACTAGGCATAAATAAATAGGCAAAAATTGAAAGCACGAAAAATCTGATACTTCGATGAGTGATGCTTCGAAGACTGTTCGGATCGTGAGAATATTCGAACGGAATTAAGGCGTTCATATATTTTGTGCACCAGGGTGTAATTGCATTTAGATTTAGAATGGCCGTCAATGCCATGTGCACGTTCACGTATCGGCTTACCGAACCACTCACCGTATTTCACCGTAATTAAAGCGGTTTAAGGTAAAGAGTCGATGTGCTCGAATAAGTCCGCATGACCGAGAATTTACCCATCGTGTGAATATTCAAGCATCCATACGTTTCACCGTAGTTAGCTCTGATTAATATTTCTTAATCACCGTGAACATTGTTAAACGAGTCTCATTTTCAGCTTACTTAACTAGTAATTTCAACCAGGTGATGTTGGAGTCATATTTTTATAATAACGAATATAGAAAGCAAACACAGTCCTATCGTACATGAAACGAAATTGTTCTAGCCACGTGTAATACATAAGTTAAAATGATAAAAGCATTAGGAAGTCATAAAGATAATAAGTAGGCGTCTTAACGTTAGAGTTAAATTCATGCTGAATGAATTTCTAGGTAGGCAGGTTGTTCAAAATCCGGAGCACGGTTTGTATCAAGCGCTCTACAGAAATTTAATATTCGAAGGGCCTCGTAGGTAAAACATGAAATATTCAATCCAATTTATTTTCGATATCTCGATTTTGATGATCGCAATATACGGCATTACGGAATGATGCTGCTTCCGTGAAATCGAGATTCGAGTACAAATCATATTTGAAGCTTGAATATTTATACAGATGCGAAGAATGCACGTCGTACCAGGCCATGCTTCTTCTTTCTATCTTCATTCGCGGCTAAATATTTAGTGCAAACACTTCGCGTTGATATTTTAATTCCGGTCGAGCGGAATGGAAGTCGATTTTTAAGAACCCAACTAGCTTGGAAGCTTTTCTATTTTTCTTCCCAGGGATATACATTGTTCTTTCAATCAGTCAAATGGTTTAGAACGCAGTAACTCAAGCGGAAAAAGCAACTGCTCGTTTCCCCTGAAGCGTTATTCGAACGCATGATACATGGCACGGGCACTACGCATTCCGAGAATTTTTTTTAAATCTCATTTGCAATGCGGTCATGCGAAACACTGCGAATCCTCGTTCGTTTGATCAGTCAATTATACCAGCAAACATTAATATCAGAAAGTAAATATAATCCGGCCGGTTTTATTTATTGCACACCGCCGTAGTACGTTTGTAATTAGGCTTAAAGAAGGTATGTTTTATGAATGCAAACAATAATTGCTATACAGGCGAGTTGCATTTATTAGAAATATGCGTAGCTGCGTATCGTGTTAGTTATTAAACCGAGGAGAAATTACGAATAGTAAAGATTACAATTAGTAGTCTTTCCTCGGTGCTTATTGTTAGTGACGGCTGTTGTCCCACAGAAACTTCTCCTTTCGCAGATGTCAGTAGCAAAAAGCTCGCCAAGAACTTCTTGCTATTTGTTCTGAACCGGGTATCAGATGGCGTCTGGAGCTTCATTCTCTTTGAGGATAATAGAATTTCTAGATTAATATTTTGTCACTAGCGTTTTGTTCTTCCGTTGGAAAAAGGTGTAACAGTTCTTATCCAGGTATGATAACTGAAAGTAATCATCAAAATTTTCATCGATCAGAGTTTCCCACGTTCGGAACGACGAAATGAATAGGCGTCAGATGGCAGAAGTGCTTGGCTAACGCTTGCTGGTTTTATCACAAAAAGTAGACATATCAACTAAATTTTACTGTAAAATTACGTGTATATACAGGGTGTCATGTAACTGATGGTCTAAACGGGGATAGAGGCTGATTCCGTATAAAAAAAGAAGTCGAAAATATAGATTGAAATTTGTACATTTGAGATTTCGGTTTCAAGAGAATCGATCTTAGAAATCTACTCGCTACACGTACATTCGGCCAAGTCTCAACTCAACAGATATCGCCTTGTATATTACGTTGTTATTTTAATTTTAAAAAGTAACCCCGTGCCTTATGTGAACAGAAACTCTTATGGAAATCGCTTTTAATTTTGTTTCGAATTTATGAGTCCAGTATTGTATAATAAAAATGGCTAAATTCTACTTAATAAATGAAAGAAAACAGCTCATTGCATTTTTACTTCATGATCCTATTCAAATTTCATTATGATTATGATTTCGATTTCTACTTTAATTCTGATCGTAATTCTGGTTTGGATTTTAATTTGGATTCTGATCAGGATTGTCGTTTCGATTTTAATTTTGTTTATGATTCTGATTTTAATTCGAATTATGATTAAGATTTTGATTTAGATTTCGACTTTAATTCTGATCTTGATTTTAATTTCCATTCTGATTTCGATTTCGATTTTAATTCTGCTTTCACTTTCGATTTCGATTTCGATTCTGATTCTGGGGTTCATGAATTCTCCTGTCTTTCATTTTCACGTTTGCTTTTCTATTTCACTTTGCATCTATTCTCTGCTTTTACTATTCCATTTGTTAATTGGAAGAATAGTTTAACAAGAAATAAAAGAAGGAAGGTATCGATGCATGGTTTCAAGAAATGGAATAAGAATCAACGACTTGACGCATCATTAATTTGGTACATATCTCTTTCACTTCGACGATTGGTCTTCTACCTCATTTTATATCTACTCTTTCCTTTCAAAGTTCCGGTTCACCGTCGCCGGGAACGATGGTTCATCAAGAAATAGAAGAGAAACGAAGGAGGGTCTCGACACATAGTTTCAAGAAATTGGAGACAGAGAGAGGAGATCGAAGAGAAGAACTCGGCGTATAATTAATAACTACATGTATAAATATGATTACAAAATTCAAAGCGAAAACTATTCCCGTTCCTCTTCCTAAATGTTTGAGTAAACTTAAATTCATTTAAAAGTGTTCTCGCTTTGAAAAGTGTTCTCGTTTGGTACGCCATCCTATATTCCCATTTTATAACGAAGCTTTAACTTCATTCCTCTTTCGTTTCAATCAATTTTTCTCGCGTTTCGTATACCCGCGCCGCTACCAGTCAGACTCTGTTTGGGTATCATACGAGACTGCGGTTTTGATCAAGCTATTGAAGCTTGGGTCCTGTATTTTGGGTGACCTGCCCCGTCAATCGCAGGGGTGCGTCTGTCCCATTCAAAGGTGCTGTGCTGATGCATATGTTGGGTTACATTACAAGTCGGACTGTGGTCGTTCAGAACACTCACGCAGGGACATGGTCGCCCTTGGGTAGATCCTCCTCGAGTCGAGCATTGACTACCGAAGCATAAAATCTGACGTTTTAAACATAGCTTTCAATTAAAGTTAATAGTTAGAGTTTTGCTCTCAATAGTATAAAATCTTCCTCCAATATTCGCTCCATATAATAGAGGAATAATTTAAAAGGGAAGAGGGCAGTGGGGATTGTCCATTGTCTGAGTCTCGAATGTAGTTGAGAGGTGAGATTTGGGTTGGTAACGTTCAGAAACATGGCTCGCTCCTAACGAAACAGACACAACTACATTCCTCTTGTTCTTCAATATTATTTCATTAAGTACTAGTTGAGCCGTTTACTTTGAAAGTGGCCTAAGTCCACTAATTTTAGATTTAGAATGTTCAAAAATATTGGTAACTAATAGTAGTATAATGTTCTTGTATTTCTAAGCGTGTATCATTTACTAACACAATTACAAACATTGTTTAAAAAATAATATGTTTTTAATGGCTATAAATATGGACTTAAGCCACTTTCAAAATGAATGAAAACACTTTTCTAATTCTTAAAAAGGCATAAATCCATGTTAAAAAATAAAGTTCCCTTTAAATAAAAAAAAATATATATAATTTTATGTTGTAAAATTAAAAAATATCCCATTTTTATTCAGTATTAAAGAAATGTTACATTAAAATTAATAATATTTTGTAATTAATTATTCGCTGTTCATCAATTTTCGTATTAGAAGAGAAACGAAGGAGGGTCTCGACACATAGTTTCAAGAAATTGGAGACAGAGAGAGGAGATCGAAGAGAAGAACTCGGCGTATAATTAATAACTACATGTATAAATATGATTACAAAATTCAAAGCGAAAACTATTCCCGTTCCTCTTCCTAAATGTTTGAGTAAACTTAAATTCATTTAAAAGTGTTCTCGCTTTGAAAAGTGTTCTCGTTTGGTACGCCATCCTATATTCCCATTTTATAACGAAGCTTTAACTTCATTCCTCTTTCGTTTCAATCAATTTTTCTCGCGTTTCGTATACCCGCGCCGCTACCAGTCAGACTCTGTTTGGGTATCATACGAGACTGCGGTTTTGATCAAGCTATTGAAGCTTGGGTCCTGTATTTTGGGTGACCTGCCCCGTCAATCGCAGGGGTGCGTCTGTCCCATTCAAAGGTGCTGTGCTGATGCATATGTTGGGTTACATTACAAGTCGGACTGTGGTCGTTCAGAACACTCACGCAGGGACATGGTCGCCCTTGGGTAGATCCTCCTCGAGTCGAGCATTGACTACCGAAGCATAAAATCTGACGTTTTAAACATAGCTTTCAATTAAAGTTAATAGTTAGAGTTTTGCTCTCAATAGTATAAAATCTTCCTCCAATATTCGCTCCATATAATAGAGGAATAATTTAAAAGGGAAGAGGGCAGTGGGGATTGTCCATTGTCTGAGTCTCGAATGTAGTTGAGAGGTGAGATTTGGGTTGGTAACGTTCAGAAACATGGCTCGCTCCTAACGAAACAGACACAACTACATTCCTCTTGTTCTTCAATATTATTTCATTAAGTACTAGTTGAGCCGTTTACTTTGAAAGTGGCCTAAGTCCACTAATTTTAGATTTAGAATGTTCAAAAATATTGGTAACTAATAGTAGTATAATGTTCTTGTATTTCTAAGCGTGTATCATTTACTAACACAATTACAAACATTGTTTAAAAAATAGTATGTTTTTAATGGCTATAAATATGGACTTAAGCCACTTTCAAAATGAATGAAAACACTTTTCTAATTCTTAAAAAGGCATAAATCCATGTTAAAAAATAAAGTTCCCTTTAAATAAAAAAAAATATATATAATTTTATGTTGTAAAATTAAAAAATATCCCATTTTTATTCAGTATTAAAGAAATGTTACATTAAAATTAATAATATTTTGTAATTAATTATTCGCTGTTCATCAATTTTCGTATACAGGAGGAATTTAAGATAATTATGGTATGCCGGTTGTGCATAGTCTAATAAGTCCATCAGATCATTATATTTTAGCGTTCTGATTGGTCTTGTTTACCGTACATTACTGTGAATTCAATGTTATTAAAATTTCTTGACCTCCTCCAACGCGGTATTAAGTCGAGAGTTTTGAAGTGCATTCTCATTAATGTTTCATAGAACATTTTATTCTATAGTTCAGCTCTCAAAAATCGCATCCAACATATTTTTAACAAGTTTACCATTTCTCCGTTAGTAAAAAAACGAAATAAAAATCACTATCTGATCAAATCGAATATTACTACTTTAATAATAAAACGTAAAGCTCTTATCTCGTAAAATTTTATCATGTAATATACTCCATATCCGTTTGACACTCAAAATGGGACTTGAGCCACTTTCAAAATTATCATTCTATTAACCAGATAATTTTCTTTTTAGAAAATCTTTCTGATTTTAAATGTGTTATTTAAAATTTCCTTCAAAATGAAAAGATGACGTAGGAATATAAATATTAAAGTAGCTAGCTTTTCTTTTAGAATTTTTTTTTAGGAAATAGACTTAGGCCACTTTCAAAATAAATAGCTATGTTCTTTAATTGATCACTATTTATGCGACAGAGGATCTTCGAATTAGCCCTAATTTTTCGTTTCTGTACGGCAGAACAATGTGAAACAAAAGTACATAAGGAGAATAGGTCTGCTCAAGTATCTCGTCCGTGGTTTTTTTTCGTTGAATGCTCAGCTGGAAAGTTTAGCCACTTTTCGTAATAGCTGCTTGCGTAGATATTTGACTTTGAGTACAATGAAAGTAAAAAGTGGATACGAAGTTTATCGCCATGAGGAGTAGAAGTTCGCTCAAAGCTCCAAGATTTTAAAGAAAACTTTTAATAATAGCAACACAGAAGATCATTTATTCATGCATACAAATTATAGACAATTGAGCTGATGAATGCTTAAGAAGACGGATCGTGCTTAAAAATAAATTACGAACTTGCGATGCTTCTGTGTTGATGTTAAAGTTGAATAACCAAGGAACTGAAGATCTTAGGATTATCAGTATGCCCTAAAAAGGAGCAACAGGCAGTATCAATATTTCATGCAACGTTATCCACAAATTCAATATATTTTCGCTCTGACATGGATTTTCAGTGAGAGCTTATTTATGACTCTAATACCGGCAATTAATCTAGGCCAGATCAGTATTAGATGGAGAAGAATAATTTAATCCCCGCTAACTTATTTTATCAATTTTAATTCAATTGATATTTGCTATGATAATCTATTGAGAATCAGCTTAAACTCGATCGTATAGTAGTTTGTCCAATTATAACGCTGTCATTCAATATTTATCCGGATTAATAACGGCAATGTAGAATTTCTACTAACAATGAAATAGCGTACCGTTAATTCCCATGTAACCATGTTAGTCAATAACGACGAAATGAACCAATAAATTTAAATTGTCAGCGAACATTCAGAACAAGTTCATTGGTAAAATTGGTAGAAATTTTGCAAAAAAAGGAGATGGTCGATGTTATAGGTAAAAATCAATTTCTTTCCTTTGATTCAGTTGGTGAAGATCAAGCACGTTTGCAATTTAACGGATATCCTCTTATCGAGGGATGATGCGGGTCGCTTAGTATTCAAGCGTCATACTGGTCAACTTAAACCCGCTTGATTGCATCGATTGTAGCGTTTAAACCGGTGTCGCATCGGACAGACACCACGTCGATTTTATTCCAAACTTTTACATGGATCCCCGCGCATTTCGTCGCACGCGTTCTTTCTGGAATGTCTTTCGTACTATCACAAAATTGTCGAACGTGACGAGAAATAATCTGTTTCAGTTTCTGGTTTGTTGAGCGCTACGTAAAAATATAGAAACATGACACAGAATACTCATTAACACGAAGTGTGACATTTTTGCAAACTAAACTATTACAGACATGATGTAACATTTTGTTACTTGTTTAAGCTGCATAAATTAATAAAATTTATAAACGCGTTTGTCAATTGATTTATAACAATTCTGAATATTATTGAAATCAAAGCCGCCTGTCAGATTTTTGATTCCTTTGATAAACTCACCATCGAGCTTTATTTCAATTTCCATTAATTTCCATATTTCTGGCTCCGCTTTTCCGCGTGTGGTATTTATGAAATAGGTCGTATTAACATCGATTGACGAAGCAAGCGACATTGGAATATTTTAATTTCGTGTGTCGTGAGTTCGCTAATCATGCGGATGCATTGCAATCTAATCTTCAGTTTCCTTCCAATGACGCCTTCGACTTCCGCTGAGGATGGGGCACGTGGAAGCTACAGTCGCGTTGAAAGCGATAAGACCACTTATCGTAATAGAAGTTACGGATTTGAAACAGTAGCGAGGTAGAAGTTTGACTAACTCCACGTCGCGTCGCGTCGCGTCGCGTCCTTGTGTAAATTAATCGTAACGAACTTCGAACGGTTGCACTAAAAAGTTGAAAAGATAAAACTCGAAATAATGTCCTTTTCTTATCCTTGTTTATATTTATGCGAAAAATTCATTAAACTTTTCATTGGGAACGGTTGTCACTCTTCTTCCCACGTGATCACTGTCAATTACTTAGCTCGTTTTTCTTTCGCGTTTTCGCTGATGTGAGGAACAGCAATTTTATTACAATAACAGGCTTGTTACAAATGTCAGCGAATCCCTTGACCGAATTGGGCTACTTCAATTTGCCTTCTCGATCAACAGAGACGAGATAGATAGGCAAATAAACGATGAATCTGGATAACCCTGTCGTTCTGCAGTTGAGGAATGTGGGTTATGAAGATGACAGTGATTACGAGGAGTTCGTGTTATTTGTTTGACTCAAACAATGTCGATCACCAGTTCCTAATAGAATGGCAGAATTTTGGAACACATAGATAAGATGGGATTCTCAGCTATCGCATATAAAGCAATTTAATTAAAAATTTTAATTTCAGTATTCAAAGAAATATTCAGTTAATCGATACACACTAGACTAATCAATTCAGATTACTTAAATATCATGTTAAAAAATATGTCTACTTACCCGAGGAAATTGTTGCTTGAAGATATTTTATTTCCACGTTAAATTCCAATAATCAGTATGATTTTCACAGTTTTACGTAATTGAATGGTTAAACGAGCTTCCATCGGTACTGATAATTTGACGGAATCATATTTTCAATTGCAATATTGCAAATTTAACGATGAAAATCTCGTCGAACACTTACAAGAACGTGTACCTATACGCGTTGAAAATTTACTCGACTCGCATCCGATCGCGTTGAGCCCGAATTGCGTTTGATTTAGCGGATAAATTTTTACAGTAATTTGCACCGTGATCCATTAATTTCCCAATTAACAGGAACGGCGGTCGTATGCATGTTTCGACGGTATTGAAATTACGTGACACGCAGCAACGGAACGTCTACAAAGGCATGGCGGATGTAACTAAACCGACTGGATGACTGAAAGTAAAAAATTAGCAAGATCTTTTTTCGTCATCGAGTACGTCTGGGTTCTGATGCGAGTGCCGAGAAACGTGAATTTCTGTGGCTGCGTGCGCCGCGCGGCGTGTCACTTACCGTGGGAATTCTAATTGAATTCCAAGTGGATTCGCAAACGTAACAGCGAACACGCATCCTGATCCCGCGTATAGTCTCGCGTTGAAAACGTTTCTAGAAATTCCTACCGATACTAATCTGTCCGTGGTCATTGGTGCTGGAAGAACGCGTTGCACTCGAAATGTAAAACAAATAACTCTTGTCTGGCAACTGTTGCATCGGGACCTCACTAGTATTGATTTAATATGAATCGGATAACTTTCATCTTCCTGTCATACAATCCTTTCTTTAAGATCTAACAATCATAAATATTTCTCCTACTATTTGACGTGTGATTTTAGTTGAACACATTAATTCATAAATAATATTAAGTACGCGACAATGGCAATAAAGTGATTATTGATTGTGCAAATAGGTAACTCAGTTATAATCAATTTCCATGTAACGCGATTGCTGCCTTCAAAGTTCGTAATATCATTTAAGTAAAGTCTCGTTGATTAGCGAAACGGATTAAAATGATACTGAGAAATAGGTAAGTACAAATTGGACAAAGTCAGTTAGATTAATTTTTTAAGAGGAAACTGTCTATAATATTGAATAAGGTCCGATTTAAAGGGAAGAATCCTCGGAGGAGGGTGTTAGGCGTGGATAACGGGGAAAGAAGACACAAATCGTTGCATCGTGTTTTGCGACTGCGTCAAGGGAGCGTGGATCCTCCACGGGTCCAAGTTTCGCTTCAGTTTACGGCGCGCTGTCGATTTCGCCGAATTGACGTCCCGTTCCTATCGAGATGAGCTTATTCATCAGTGCACTTCGGCTTCCCAATAACAACCTCTTCATCCTCCATACCGTGAAAAATTAAATTAAAGAAAGAAGGCAAAAAACACGCAAATAATCGTGATACCAGTTGAAAATATCGGGAGAACGATGTCTAGGAGTATATTTCGATACGCAGTTTCAATATGTTTTTCCTGACAAACTTTGTGCATCGGCCAACTCGTGAATTAAAAAGAATACTCAAACTTTTCCGTCACCTGATTAGTTTCCCTTTTGAGTGGTTCATTCATTCTTAGAATTATTCCGGCGACTTGTCAAGGAATCGAAGTAACGTGTACGAATGTAAAAATAACGAACGAATGACGCAGGAATCTGTACTGTATAATTCGCCAGGCCAGAGTACGGAGCATCGTTGAGACCAGAAATTAGGCACGTGTGAACGCGACGAATTAGCCAGACAGGACGAGGAGACGGAACTTTGTGGCCCGCCACGAAGGCAAGGGGAAGGCCTCGTGAAAGGTAAATCATTTACGAAGTCTCTGGCAAATCGAGTTACCGATAAACAGGATTCATCGAGTTACTCTGCTCGGTAAAATTTTACAACATGAGAGCAAGAGTTATGGGTGGGACAAATTACATTAGTTCTACAAGCATCAATAATAAATATGTAATTTAACAAGAATTGTTGGAGGCTTACGGAAGTGTAGTATTCAATTGGGCACGCTTAGCATTCTTTAAAGTGATTCTACTTAGAGATCGTCACTCGAGTATTTCGCTCCAAACGAATTGAGTCCTATCAATGTTTTATAAATCGCGCGAAATAAAAGAAAGCGGATTTCAAGGGACGGGTAAGGAAAGTACGGTAAATCCTCGCGTAGCAGTGTGAGAAGTGGCGAATAATTGATAGGCAAACATATCTCGCTCAGGAAGCAAGCGTGTTGCATCTCGCAGACACATCGCCGCACGTACAAGTAGTTTTCTAATTTTAAACATTAATGCCTCGGATCCGACAACGTGTGATCACGATTTCGTTAACGCTGCTTTATATCAACGTCGTTCATTTACAAGGTACGGGTTTTATGAGCGACATAGCGATCCGCATAGACGTAGGTGTTCCAACGATCTGCATGCAACGAATCCATCCCTTCACCTTTACGTGTCGTGCCAATGAAAGATAAAATTTTCAAAGAACTAGTAAACTTTGAACACTGCAGGCAGGAAGTGATGCGAATTGGTTCTATTTCGTGAATGTATAATATGATACGATTTGCGGCGTGACTAGTTTCAGTTCAGATTTCCATATGCTCGAAGAACTCTACGAATTGTTGCAACTGCGACCGAGTAACTTCGCATTTTATGGTACGCGCGTGAAACGAAATAGAAAATAATGCTAACCGAACTGGAAATTTCGATCGTACCAAAAGGGCAAATCAGTAAATGGAACGGAATTCTTCGATTTCTTCTTTGCCTCGAGCTTGCCTACGATAATTGAACGGAAAACGCGTTCCCAACGACGCGGCTGCTGTGGGAAGAAAAAGGAACACGAGAGCGTATAGATAGGAAGTAGATCGGGAGAAAAGTTTTTGCTTGTCTGCTCTGGCGCGAGCTTGAGCGAGATTCTCGGTAAAGAATTTTAAGTTCGCGGGATAAATATGCAGAAAATCTGCGGCGACGAGAAAACAGAAAATGTTGACTCCAATTTACAGTCGTGTTACTTCGTTAAATCAAAAACTTTCTTTCTCGTTCGCTAATACCACGTCTCGTTCTATTCGACAGTTTATGATTATTCTCACGTATTGGGAACTTTGTTTAATAAACAGCAGCCGTGCTGTCTCTTAATTTAGCTTCACTTCGATTGGAAATAATTTCTAAGACTGAAGCTCATTATTCGACTATAGATTTTTACACAAACTAAAATATTTAGAACATAGAATGAAATTCAAATATGTTTCGCTTTTCATCCACTTTGCTTTTGATATTTAGTTTAATTTGGCAGACTTATATCTCTTATGAATCTATAAAAATCCGAACTCATTAATTCTGACGCAGAATATTAATCGAAAGTAATTAGGGAGTAAAAGAATCAAAGGAGGACGGCTATCGAAGCAACACGTATTAATATAATCATACGTCATTGAAGTTTATTAACTTAGTTACAGCTCTTTAAATTCACCGATGTCATATGGCAATAAATCATCGAAATGTTAGAATTTACCATTATAAATGAAATTTCATACATTTAATAGTTCGTGAAATATGTGATAAAATATAGCTCTCTGGAATACATTGGTAAAAAGTTGTACGTTACATTTTATGATCGGATTTACTCAAAATGCAATTACGTACGATTACTTCATCACAGAAACCAGATATTTTGAACACATGGAATGCATAATATATTTCCTAGTTTGTATAGCGAGTCGACCGAGGTTGCCGAATCGATATATATAGCGGAACGATGTTAAAGGCTTCGTTCTGTCCAATTAAGACGAGCCATTCTAGAAATGCTATCGACCGAAGCATACGTGCATTTTCGATATTTCGTAATTCGATGTACCAGTAACACTGAACGCAGATATTTAATTCATCATTTTTGTCATTTCTTATCGACAACCTTAACTATGATAATTCTGTCGTTCATCCTCCTACGATGTCGCTTTGCAGTCGGATATAAACGATGTCGTGAAGCTTTATTTGCAATATTTTCTCAAACCAGCTGCAGTTTCAGAAATAATTGCAGGTGAAACTTAAGATGAGACATCTAGTATTAAGAAGAATGTACAGAGGATCAGCCCCGACATTTCAAATTGTCCAACTTTCCGAAACGGAGAAAACCGAGTTTTTTCTACTTCTAAGAAAAAGTCATAACGCATTATTCTTTTCGAGAGTAAAGTCGAAACAAGGAAAATTATATTTTTCTATTACTTATAATTTGATCACCAAGCATGCATATTCATCATTCTCTTTGTTTATCGTAAAAAAATACTGTGGGCGTCAGGGATCACGTGTCATCGTGAATTGTTGTTTAAACTGTTGAGTACTGTGTGGGATTCGGCATGTAAATCGAATCAGAATCGCGGAAATCGAAATTGCATTACTACAGTCAAATTGGAAAGCGTTCTTGAATGAAAATAAAAAATGTGAAAAGCGGGTCTACTCAATCCATCGGCCTGGTGTAATGTCTTTCCAAATGGCATAGATTAAATCTCAAGATCAGGAAATTAACACGACGAGGGCAAACAACCGTTTCGAATAGTCGAGGAAGATAATTAATTCCCTTTAATTACGTTCATCGACTGGGGTGGATAAGAACCGTCCGCGGACGATTGGTTCTTTCCGTAGATCGCTGGAAAATCCGTGGACCGTATGCTTTTGTTCCCTTTCCGTTGAACGGTGGATCAGTATTTCCCAAGTGACGGATTACCATCGTACAGGAACCGGTATAAGGAAAGTGGACGAGTTTGAAAGATGCATTAACTTGGTAACTCGGGGAATAAGTCGGACGAAAAAGATTTATTCCATGAGGAAACGTTCGACGCACAAAACGTTGAGGAAACTAGAGCTTACATTTATGAATCGTGCCGCTTCTTTTCTTCCGTTGAAGAATCAGAAACCACGTCTGCACCAAAGCCGTGCTACTTGCACCGCAATGCGAAGAATTTCTCCGTTAGTCACACGCAATTGATATTAGACTACAATGAAAGCAGGGATGCTGCTCGGTACGAGACAATTGCGTTATGTAGAAAGGAATAAAATGTAGATTTCGCTGAGAAGCAAAAGCGGAAGGGAGATTACAAATAAGCCAGATTAACTTCAATTATTTGATCCGAGAGCTGCGATGAGAAATCTTGTACCGTATGCAAATGTGACCACCGTTATATCTCAGCGACTGTTTCTCATAAATTAGAAGCTACTTCGGACTAACAAGCATCGTTGTAACGTTAAACTGCTTTCATAAAGTAAATACTCGTATTGAATATAAACATTAACCAGTGCTCTTGTGGTTTAATCTTCTCACGTTCATCGTAAAGGGTAAGATCGAACGGGTCTCGCGTTACTGACCAACAATGTGGGTGGTTGAAACGCATTTCAAGAATGTCCGTCAAAGCGTGCTCGGAGATGTTTAAACGGGAATAAGAAAGATTCCGCGTATAAACCGGTATCGATCGAATTCTTAACGCCGCAAGGTTCTTTTTCAGAAAGAAGCAACGCTTGCTCCGTTATGGAGCTAAAAGGTGGAGACATGAACAAGCGGTCACGTCTGGCACAAGTGGCCCACGAGAATTGGTCGCGTTAAGTGAGCGTTCAACCGGGAGTGTCTTCAACTGAAAATCAAATACAATTAATTACCGTCGCATGAGGTAGATAAAATTAAATTGGAATCGGGATTGAGGGATAACTATGCTGAATAAAGTATGAAACAATTCTGGCGAGATGTCTCGTGGATTGTAACAATAATTCGACTAATAAATCAGATTAAAAGGGTTAACCTGTTATATAATGGAAAAAGTGAGTCAAGTTAAATTGACAAGTCACTGGCAATAGTAGGGCAAACATGATATTTCAGGATTAAGCGAATGTAAAACGATCAACGTCGTATCCACTTTCGTAACACGAAGTGTTGTCAAAGTGTGACACTTGTGGAAGATAAATTGGAATTTGATTTCTCGACGGTGTTAGCAAAACTTTCAAATTTCGTTCTTTTGAACAACGTCCGGTGATAAATTTTTATTCCGTGTGTTCGTCACAAGAGCTTTTGAGGAAACTCATTTTCTGGAGTAGCGTTGACTATAAGAGCAACCACAAGAATCGATCTACACCACGGAAACGATGATGAACATGAATGTACGATACGAAGGAAACTGCACTTTCTGTTATGATTTTCGTCGTTCTACTAATATTATCCTTTTATTGGCTTTCGATAACGTGACGATCAGTGCGCGATCTTCTAACGCTGCGGCACGGTTCCCGGCGAGACAGAATAAGGGAAGCCGGGCAAATTGAGTTCCTTGGCGAGAATCTCTGTAAAATCACACACCGAATCGCTTTAATCTGCAAACTCCGTGGTCCTATTGAAACAGTCTGGACCTCATGAGGCGAAATCTCCACGAGTTTATTCGGACACTCTCGCATCTGCTTAAGCAGATTGAAACATTCTGTTTTACGCAGGAGATATGTTTCGTTGAAATCCTTTGTGCAATATTAATGGCAATCGAGTGTCTCCGGGATGAAACGGAATGTAAAACATTTCCCATGCATGGCACGCAGTTTATTCAGTAGAATTTGATTTCACAGTTGACGCGAATCGGTTGACCAGAGATATGTAGGTCAACATAGATAGGTAGGTGATAATTACAAGGGTGGAAACAAGAATGTTCAGCTTACGGAAAGCTGAATCCCATATTAAACGTAACGAAATTCCCGATTGCCAAGGTAACGAATTAAAAGCGATGTCGACTGCAGACCCAAGACTCCTTGTTCGGCAATGAAAACGATCCGTTTTAATTAAATACTATGGCAACGCGAGAAAGAGAGAACGTCGGTTGTTTCATAATCATCTCTCGGAAACGATTAAAGATTCCCTGTTTAACCGTTGTAAATTTTGCGACCTTTTTTTCCTCCGTTTCAAAGAGGTAACCTGAGATCGACGGAAAAATTCATTCAGGGGTGTAATTTGTCGCGAACGTTAAATGTTATATCGTCGAAGAAGGTAATGGATTCAAAGGAAATGGTCGATTAATTAAATGTCTGGACGACTAGATTGTTTTCATGCTTCGGCATGTTCTCTCTCGCTACTTCGGCTTCTTCTCCATTTCGTTATTTTTGTTTCCGCCGTTCTGAGCATCGAATTAAAATTACGGATATAAAACCATTTCTTTTTTCATACATCTTTTTTCCTTCCTCGTTCTCTGTGTACACGCTGGGGAGTGTGTTTAATGAATTAAGAGAAATCGTAGTTACTTCGATTTTTAGTAATCGTGAGAAGAATTCACGCTCGTGGATCGTAACGTCCTTCGAGTCGGGTTTAATTAACTGCGACACGAAATCCTTTCAAGCGATGAAAAATCGATGAAGTTTCCATCAAGCGAAAGAATCAATGTTTTTCTTCGTAATATATTTCTATCTCCTTGCACTGTTTATCTCGTGTCAACTGCGTTTGATCCCCAGCTGGGACCGTGCAATTTTTCCATCAGACCGTTCTGCGGCACAGGGAATCGCGTGTAGCAAGTTCATTGAAAGAACCTCTGCGTATGCAAAGAAGGTCAGTCCGTTGTCTGTGGACGACGATACAAAGTCCGGATCCCCAGGGCTTGCAATATCGGCGTACATTCGTTGAATAAAGATTTTGCAGGTCTAGCGAAAATCGGTGCGTCCATGGGAACATGAACGAAGTTTTAATCCCTCAGATAAGGTTCTCGCAATACGTGTCTTGCATCGAATAGCGAACTTCTTGGATCGATCGAAAAATGTAATTCGCACACGTTTGCCTGCGGTCTGGCGTGTTCGAGACGCAATCGATATAGAGACACATCAGAAATGTGATAATTGTCCATCTTGTGTATATATACGGAATATCGTCCTAGATTAGCAGTTGTGTCTAAGTGACGCGTATTGCCATGGGACGTTTGTCATACAAAGGACGATTATTACTGTTAATAACGAAATCAGCCATCGTAATCAATTGACATTTGCTCGTCTGTGTAATAATCATCCTCCTTTGTCTTGAAACGCAAGTTCAAAGCGGTGTTGAAAGAAAAATACAGGCGCGATGAATAGATTGTATGTAATTGAGTTTACATTCTGGAATCATTGGTTGGCCCAATTCTAGATACACGATGCATGGTCCCTTTTCATTCTGCTGCACTCACCGGTGTGGTGTTAAGCGAATTTTTTTTTTTATTGCATCTCAAATACATTAGTGTATCGTCCTTTTTAATTACCGGACGCTTGTTCCCGAATAGAATTACTGGGAACACTGGACCGATAAATTAAGGTCCTCTATCGTACACTGGCAACGGTATAACGCAATTCCTCGACCACGCTGTCGTGTCTGCTCTTCACAAACGATGAATTGACGACGCGATTTATAACTTTTCTACAGCAGCGCTGATGATTCGTTGTTTTAGTAACTTTCCTAATTTTCTAAGACCTTCCGTAACACTGAGATACAAAATTACTGGCTGAATTTACTCGCCAAGAGATCTTCATTTCTTACATGCACTGCAACTGACGCTACTCCCTCGTTTCTTCCTGTTTTTGATGCACGTCCTTGAGCATTCAAATGCTAGATGACGTCGTAGAGATGAAGAAGCGATACGTTAGAGGAACGTGGGGAGACAAAATAGGCGGGCGTTACTTTTACGAGGAGTATCGTAAACGTTTCAAAATGCATCATGCTCCGTGATTTTCAACCTGAGAGAAATTCATATCAGGTAAATAGCGTTAAAAATCAACGTCTTTGCAATGATTAGGAGAAATAGCTCCTGCGAGACGAGTCATTTCTTATAAAGAATCAACCACTTCATACTTAGAGCTGCTTTTATTCATTTAAGCGTGCGAATATGATCGTCAAGGGGCGCAATGCTACCTCGTTGAATGGAAGTTGGAGGTACCCAATGGGACTGTAAATCATATTAAATCGAAAGTACGTGAAAAGATTTTCCTGTCTCTATTAGACTTTTATTGTTAAAAATCCACATTGGAAATATGTTCTATAACGAAGCTGTACGTATGATGACGAATGTACGTGGCACTTGACGGCAGGATCAGTCCAGAAGCAGTAGACGAACGTAAAGTAGCGAGATCGTAGCCAAGCGAATTTAGAACGTTTGGGACGTTGAAATTGATAGGAAAGTGGGAGATTTCGCTGGAATGAATCTCGTACAGATTCCTTCGTCTTGTAAACCGTGTTAGATCCGGATACGTTTGCATCGTGATTGATAAATTCTCGGATCACTCGCCTGAACAATTTTCATTTTACTGGAATGGTTACCGAAAGATTGAAGTTCGATTTAAATCTTACGAATTCTGAAATCTCAGAAACCCTGAAGACTTATTTTCCTTGCCGATGTCCCATCTACGACACGAAATGCTTCAAATTAGCATCTAATAAATGATTCATCTATTAAAATGAATGTTCCAACTGCTTCTTACCATCATTTGTAAAACCCTTCTCATTAGTACAGTAGTTGATGGTAGTTGGAAGTTCGATGCGAAATTTTCCCGTCAATTGGAAAAGTTGGATTCTTGAGATCATCAAAGACCCAACAAAGTTTATCATTAACTAGCTTCTCCACGTTACAGTCGGGATGCCGGAAGCGAATTTGAAAGTAGAGTGAAATCAAACTGCCGTAGGGGATAGAAATCATTCTAGTGCGTCTGTTAATCACAAATTTTTTCTTGACGTATTCTCAAACGCATAGCGCGTTTCTCTATCCGTTCTTATCTACATCGCGAAAATGGTATTTCCGTTTCATTTTGCTAAGCCTTAAACCACGTAAACGCTGTTTCAGCGGACGCTTCGTTAAGCTTTCCACGAACATTCGCATAAGTTACGCGGCAAACTGGGTGACTTAAAAAATTATGAAGCTAGCGCAGTGTTATACATATTCCTGACGCCTGGTCAGTCGTCTGAAATAATTTAAAAGCCACGCTACGTTTCATCGTAAGCGACGTGTATCGAGAGTTCTTTTCAGATAAAAATATTCAACATTCATGCGCGACGAAAATATTTTATAACTGCGTTTCTCAGATGATGTGATGTTAGGCGATTTTAGAGACCATAAAGCACATATGGAACTCATTAAGTCCATAAGTATTAATCTGATGTCGTATTTTATTGTAGCATTTTATTTAAAATACTAGTCTTCTGTAACTACTGTACTGCTTACGTAACTGCTATAGCTCGAATCTGTTTAGTTTTACCCTTCACGTGGAGAGAGAATCATAATTCGCCCTAGAAGTAGGAATGTTGCCTATGTATGCTGTGTGTATATAGCCGGTAAAAGGACGTGAAAGGAATTCCAAGTGAGATCTCTTGTCAGAGTTGACTTTTAACAGTCATTCGTGCCCATCAAAAGTTTGTTCATCGTTCTTCTTCGGTAGTCCCACTTTTAGGAGACCCCTCGGTTTTCTGTCATGTCTACGACTTGAAACCTCATAGTTTTTCTCATTTATAGGGATCGAATATTCATTGATTATATTTTCAGACTAATACTAAATGTCAGCAGTTCTCAGAGAAAATAAGGAAAACCATTGGGAAATTCGAAAAGAGCATTTGCTTGCTCCTTGTTCGTGTTGTTCGATTGTATTTGAATGCATATGAATATGCGCGACGTATTAAAATTGCTTGTTGAAACATCGTCGCCGTGCTCATGCCGCCCATTTTTCGACCAAAACTTCACCGGCCGTTGGTTTCAATCCGCTTACCGCGCGCGTGGCTTACCTCCGCCGAGCATGTAAATGACAGACGCATTTTTATCATGTCAAATCTGAGCACCGCAGCCATAATATCCCTTTCAACGAACAAAGCCAGGATTATTGTCGTTAAAAATTGCATTTAATTGTACTTCGCTACGCTATGTATCACATGGCGTCCATTACCAGAATCTTTTTGGACGAGTTCACCTCGTTTAGATAGCAGGACAATTTATTTTATATGGTTAATTAACAGGCGTCGCGTCGCTTAATATTTCTGCGAATTCATTTTAATCGCGAGGGTAGAGTCTTTTTATATAATTTTAATAAACGTGCTTTGACTAAATGATGCAGATATTTCTGTAGTCAGTGAAATTCCGAGATCTTAATTTCCTTCGACACTGAAAGCATATGAAAGAGGATAGATAGCACATCTACTGACTGCTATAAATTGATCGACGCCCGTTCCATTGACGAGTTTGGAAATGTTAAATTGAAAAATTTTATTGAAAGGATGCAATCTATATTCTGAACGTTTGAAATCCTCGAAAGAGATATAATGCGAAGCGATACTTCTTTCATTTGATCCACGATCATAGATCTATGAAGTTTCATATCCTTTATTTCTGTCTAACTGTAGAGCTTGTACATGTTTCACCGTCTGTTCGAGAACTACAGTTGGTCACTTTTAATGCGAGACGTCGCATATGTTATTCTGTTCGTGTACCGTCTCCTGTTCGAACTCATTCATGAACTTCGGATATAAATCTACGGTGATTCATGAGACAAGGTGGGTCGTATTAGAGCGCCATAAACCTTTACGACATAGGATAAGGGGCCACTGGGAACAGGTTGAAACGTATATCGAAACTCACGAAACTGTAGAGCCGCGTCAAAGTCACTCTTGAGATGCTTGAGACATAATATCACAGCAAATGTGTAAGATAAAGGAACATCGAAAGTATTTGAGGTTCTACGAACGCTTACATAAAAACAATGACAAAACACTGAAATTTTAGCCGTTACTAGGTATTACATTAATAAAACACTGCATATTGGATACAGTTTTTTATTACACGTTTTAAACTTTTGGCAAAGATCTTACGGCTCATACAATCTTAACTATTTTTCTTTAAACGAAGATGATCTTCTTTCGACTTCAAATTTATGTAAACAACGAAACATTTGTTCCGTTGAAAAGTGTCACGTCTGACTCGTAGCGAAGTGGTACAATAACTTCGCAGTCGAAAGAATCGTTACTTAGGTGACCCCGTAAAGTCTCAAGAAGAACGAGGATGCATGCCTTACTGAAAGATGCACGTGAAATTTAAACACACGTTCACCGGCGTCGGATATACCACATATAAAACCACCGAGAAAAGCAATTCCTTTGAAGAGTCAAATAGGGAACAAAGGAATTCGGCCAATACAGCATCAGAATTTTATCTCTCGAAGGTACTGTAGCATAAGAAAAGTCATCGAGTATTTGTACTAATATTAATAATGAAAAATATTTGGTTATTACTCCGAGAGTAAAATATTTCTGCGAAATTTATAAACAGTGTATATTATTAACGATTACCTTAAAAAAATATAGAATTGTTTTTTCGTGAATCGCACAGTTTGATATTCTAAAAGCGAGTACATTCACGATGGAGTTTCAGGCCATCACTGTTCGTTTCGATGTAAAATGGCAAAAGGGTTATACATAGCACCTGGAGCAATCTGATTAATTTTTATTGTGCCGCGATTCGCTATCGGGCAGCCAGATATCGATACGCAAGTTTCCCTGGACAAAAGGGGCGACTTGAAATGAAAAACGATCGTATGGCGACAATTTTCACCATTTTCGGTTGTAGAATATTTTCGAATATGCATCTGTATCGAACGTAAATAACGAAAATGAAAGAAATTTAAATAAAAACTTAAGATATACCTTGATTACATCGTCCGTAGATAATGAGAATTTCATTTCACGGTCGAATTGTTCCTCAAACTCAGTTCCGCAGAACACCTCCTCTTCTTTCTTAGGACGATGAGCCTTTAGATTGCAAGGATACGCAATTTGTAATTCTAACGCGACTAACATCGACGCAGATTACACTCCGGCCCGCTGCGTTCTTGTACGTACATACATACATATGTATATGTACATGTCTTATCTTTTAAATTCGTTACACACGTGCATTGCACGAGCTGGACGCTATTATCGTTTACAGTCTGCCTCGTTTTTCACTCTCATTTCCGGAGAAAGACGCACGGCCGTCGCACGCCTCTCTATCTTATTCCCGCTGTGAAACTTTAAACTGTGTCAACTTTTCCCTAATTCAAATCTGACTGAATTAAAGCTTAGCTCGAATTTCGAGCCTGTGTGCTCTTCCGCTTCCTCAGGCGTCTTCACAGTTTCCTCGGGAGCCTGCCAACTTAATTATTTAACCCTTTAATCTTGCTGCTCGTAGCTTTTTTGAATAATAGACGAGTTTCGAAACAGATTACTTTCAAATTGTTTCATTATTCTAAGCAAATGATCCAAAATACTACACAAAGAGATAAAACCGTGAAACATAATAGAAGTATGGATTCATAATTCCATTCTTCTATACATTCGTCTTTACATTACGCTGCAAAGATCCATTCCACGTGTAAATACGTGAGATATTTCTATTTGAAAGAGTGTTTCGAGATATATGCATTATGCCAGTCTCTGAATACTTCCCTGCACCGTTCTACAGCCAGAATCATTGATTCATTTTGTTTGAATAATGAAAGTGAAAGTGTAATTAAAATGTAACGAAAGACAGAACCATTTTGAATAATAATCGACCTTATCCAAGATGAGCTACAAGATGAGATAGGTTGCTTAGCGAGAGGAATTTTTACAAGAAGCTGATATTTCGATGAAATATCGCCTGTCGCTCGGACGAGATCCATTTTATCTGTCCTTTCACGCCCCTCTATTTTAAAGAATATACATTGGATTTGCGCGCCGCTGTCAAGGAATGATATTAAAACGTCAAGACACAGTTTACAAGATGTAATTTCTCGGCAAGTGTCAATGGATAAAGCGACTGTAGGAAAATCGTTCCTACATGACAGAATGGCAACTCCACTTGCTTCTTTTTCCCCCTACGTGACAAAAAAAAGGAATAGAGAAATATTTTCGTCTGTCAAACGGAACTGTGTAACTCTTTCCTTCACTTTTTGTTTGCCAAACGTCAACGCTTGACGCGTTAACATCCGTTACGTCGGGCGCGTATCTATGCTGAACATTACAGACCATTTTCTGCGCACTGTGCCTAAACGAAATCGTTTTAAAGTGCTCATAACTCCGGCCGGGTAATGTGTGCATACCGAAAAATAAAACCAATTCATCTGGTCCGGACTGGAACTGTTCCGACACGCTTGATTCTTTTGTTTTATTTTCGGTCGACGAATTCACTACTTCCCGCTAGAACACTCTCGATAAATGAAAAACGCGTTTATTGAAAATATGTTGAAGGTTACTCTTCATTGTTCACGATGAAACAATATTGCTGAGTGCTAGTTCATTGATCGCCAGTATTTTCGCGTCGACACAGGATACATTTATGAATATCACCTTTCAATTTTTCAGTTTGTCATCGGTCGATTGGTGAAAACCAATTACGCGTCCATATCTCGCTGAGCAATTGTTATCCATTCGATTCGAGAGCGGGAATGGGAGCATGCAATGCTACAATTAACAAACAGGTCCCAGTACTGTCCGTGATTTATAGTTGTAGAACAGAAGAATTCGTCTGTTTGCTTAATTTTGAAGAATCGAATAATTTCCATGGAGAACGTTCGCATAAAAGAGACTACTCTCGAATTTAATATACAGAAAAGAAAATAAATCATGATGATGATTCGTGACAGAGAAACCGGATTACATTGTTTTACAGATGGCGACGATATTGAATGGGACGTTGTCGTTTCCCAGCGTCGCAGAGAACGGCGAAGAGGAGGACGACGACTACGTCCCGTACGACCAACGACCCGAAACGTATATAGTACCTGTGGTATTCTTATTAATTCTGGTGGTGGGTGTAACCGGAAATGGCATTCTGGTTCTGACCTTGTTGCGTCACGCCAGCATGAGAAATGTACCAAACACTTACGTGCTATCTCTTGCTCTAGGAGACCTGTTGGTAAGAAGAACGAAAGCTGTTTTATTGCTGTTTGAACAAGTAGAGGAAAATGCGCATGATATATGGAGATGTACAAGTGATTAGACGTGGAAATAATATTTTAAATTATGTCTTATGATGTATACATGAAATTCATAGAACGTTCGCAGCTGCATGACGCAAATACTGTACACTGCACTGCATTAAATTATACGTATTACTGACTGCAATTAATGTAGATTGTGGATAATCTCTGTACGCAATTCCTCATTATAGTGATTTATTTACATACCATGCATGTTACCGATAATCCACTAGACTCTATTAATTAGTAAATTCTCTGTATATTGTTTGATCGGCCTTGCAAATAAAGTTTGAAGGAAAGTGAAATGAAATTTTCCTTCATGCTTTGGCAATTGCAGTTATATAACTGACAGTGATTAATTGTAAACGGCAAATGTTAACGTCATCGACTTTCAAGCATTAGCATAGTATTTGTGACAGATAGAAAATCGGTGAGCATGAAACTGTGAATGTACACGAATTTATGAATATCTGTCGTATATGTAAATAGAATAGGATCTTCGCCCGGAGGAAGCTTCTTTCCAGATCGATTTCCTGTAAATCGAAAAATGTTGCTCGAGCCAGAGTGTCATTTGTATCTGGTCATATCGGATTTATGCAAACTGTCGTATCTGACGGATAAATCTGCCGTGTCTAGTGCCAAGGTTTTCTGTACCTCTTTTTACATCATCGATTTCGAGTAGGACGCACGTCGATGCTACGTCGTACATTTGAAAATAATCGTTGTTAAAGTTTCGTTATCGTTATGGCGAATCTCCTGTTGGAAAACGATATTGAATTCGCCCATAAATGCTTATGTAGTATAACGCGGGTTCCTCCAACGCGAATTCCTATAACGTGCCTAAGGTATAGCGACTACTGTTTTCGTATGAAGTGGTTCCTCGTACAGCGCGTTGAATAATAGAATACAAAAATTCCCTGCATTTAAAAATAAAATCTGCTTTAGTTGAGCGTAACGTATTCTGTTTCATAACTGTTTTGTTCTTCGATACGGGTCATTCGTATAATATTACGATATGAGTATAAATGTCAAGATGCGGATACACTAGCAAGTAACTTACGACATTTCTTGCGGAAGTGGCTTCTGTGGCTTGTCTAAACGCATCTGAGATCATTAGTCGGCAAGTTGCGTTGCTGTTCTCCGACAGCAAAACAATATATAGTGTAAATGTATCTTCTCCTGTTTCATAAGTTATTTCCAACTTCCATCGGCGACCGACATATTTGGTAATATTCCGTAAAGTGCTGGACAGAGGAAGAAATGAACTCTCACCCAAATGCTAGTGTATCCGTACATTTAATATAAATTGTTCGTATTATCCGAGAGAAATTCTCGTACGACATCCTATAACGCGAATTCATGTAACGTGTAACGTATTAATCGCGTTGTACGGAAATCTATTGCATTTCACACCAATAAGTCTGATGAGACGTGTAATTCATAACTGCGTGACGACCAGACATAAGTGTCGTTCGTATAATATCTGCTATCATTACGAACAAAAGGAACTATGTCAACCCAGATGGTCGTATTGAGTTAAGCAAATATTAAAATATCCACAATTTCTTAATATTTGGTAATAGCTATCAGCGCGTACAGCTTCTGACAAAGAAGAATAACGTCAAACGATAATTTACTCTTAAAATGGAATTTAATTTCTCATAAAACGAACAATTTTCACGAGAAAGGATATTTGAAATTCGTTGAAGGTATATGTATACATATGTAAATGTATTGATGTGAAATATTGAAGGACCAAACTTTTATAGTACACAATGAACACGTTTCGCCGTTGACAAGTTATAATCACTTAATTCCAATTGATTCGAGGAACAATATGACTGTTATGAACATTTTATTAATTTTCTCGTTCACTGGTGCACACAAATTCGACGTTAAATTTTTATTCTTTTATTCGGTCTATCGAGATTGTCGAATTTATGCTTTTTAACACAGTAAATTCTCTCTTTCACACCATAAAATTGAAACAATTAGATTTTATTTCAGATTTCGTAGCATGGCAAAAAGGCTGTTAATGAATTTTACAGAATGAATTTAGCAGGACGTTTGTGGATGAGAAAATATTTACAAGGTGAATTTTTTCGTGTTTCAGGTGATCATAACATGTGTGCCATTCACGTCGTTATTGTACACGATCGAATCGTGGCCGTGGGGCCTAGAAGTTTGCAAATTATCGGAGTGCGCCAAGGATATTTCGATCGGCGTCTCAGTTTTCACTCTGACCGCGCTATCGGCCGAGAGGTAAGTTGTCAAACCCAGTTACGGTAGGAGGAAATTGTTGTCCATGTCCACGGATAGGATAACTATCGAGACTTTGACAAACTTCTGACCCATTAACGGACTGATCGACCGGTTGTTCGGCAATCAAATCGCCACCGGATCTTCACTTCATTGAAAATGTTGTTTGACATTATATACACAATAAACTAAAGTAATCGAATCAGAATTAGCAGAAAAATCAGTTAAAAGACACCGTGACACAAATTTCTTAATTGATTAGTTTTAGACAGAACGAAAAGAAAATATTCTCTCTTATTGTATGTATCGTAGGTATTGTGCGATTGTGAACCCAATTCGTCGCCACGTAGCCGGTTTGAGCGCAAAACCATTAACAATACTAATAGCCATCCTTATTTGGGTCTTGGCGATTGTTCTGGCGATGCCTGCTGCTCTTTTCTCTTACGTGCCAAGCATATCGTTACAAAATAACCAAACTATCGAGATTTGTAGTCCGTTCCCTAAGGAGTTCGGTGAGTACGGAACGTTAGGTTGCCCAAAGTTCTGTTCCCCGTTGAGAGCCAACACTTTTACAACGCTCGAAGCATCGTATAGCATTCAGTTGTGCATTTCTCATCATGAATCGCAGGTGAAGGCTATCAAAGAGGAATGGTGATGTTCAAGTTTCTGGTTTACTACGCGATACCGTTCTGTGTAATAAGTGGATTCTATTTGGGAATGGCACGGCATCTTGAACTGTCTACCAGAAACATGCCCGGCGAGATGTCTACCGTGTGCAGTCGCGTAGAGCAAATCAGAGCACGTAAAAAGGTATCAAAAGTCAGCGACTATTCATTTAAAATATGTAGGTAAAATCAATGCGGAACCAGTCAAGACAGCACAAATTTATTCCAACGCGTTCATTACGAAACTTACATGCACGAGACATAATTGCTATCGTTTTAGCTTGTCACTCGAGTCATTAACATCAGCAAACACAATTACGAAGTAAATTGTTTACGTGAACCTGGCATGATTTATAATAAGGGTTATGCAATATCATGTTAAACTGATAGGCCGATCGAGCGCCCGTGAATCGAGTCAAGTTGAACTGCTTCTATAATTTCCAATAGAGAAGAGTAATTATAAATCATCATTTCCGCGAGTCCTCGTTCTCAATCAGTATACCTACCTCTCGGAGGGCAACCTATTACCTATTATACTGGCCGTATTGTTTTCTAATGAAAAGCAACGGTCGATCGCCTTGAATTACATCGATACACCGATCGCTAGAACTTTCTGCTATCGAGCAACGCCAACCCTTCTGCTTTATTGCGTTTACTTCGTTTCACTTCGCAGAGCACTTACGCGGAAAGTTCGTACCTAATTTAAAGAGAACTTTTTACGTTGTTTCATGTAGCTGGAAATTAATTTCCAACAAGTTGTACAATTCTCATTTCGAAAATCTTCTTTCTTTCACGTCAGTAGAACTATGCTTCTTTTATTTTTTATGACAAAAGATAATATCATTTTCGTGAAACTTACTTTGAAATCGGAACGTTAATACACGAGTAACTGATCAGACAACTCAATGCTCCGAATCGTTCCAAATCATTGGATAAAGAAGTGGCATCGAAGCGTGACAAGGAAAGATACCAAGGAAAGTTTCACTGTTCGCGTTCTCGTCTCTTACTTCTTCTGCGTTCTCGTTTGTTGGATCCACCCAACCGTTTCGCAATACGTTTCGATAACGAGAATCACTCGTCGCATCGGTTAACATCCACAGAATAATCTGCGATCCCGTCAACGTCTTACAATCACTCAGTGCGATTTAAATATATAAGTAAAATAATGTACTCGACTACATAGTCTATAAATAACGCGAATGATAAATCGTTTTCTGATAGCGGCTGAGAATAACGCCTGGGCGAGATACAATTCGACCTCTATCTGTGACCAATTCACACGGGGGCGAACTGCACGCGAATCGTAATGGTCCATTTACTCGAACGACTCCTTATCTCGTTCTAATTTTTCGTGACCCGTAAAAATATCTGCATTCTGTCCTAAACTTTCTTTTTAAATACTCTGGTTATCGCGATAACGTTTTTCTTCATCAGCACTTATCTTATTGGCATTGAATTATAAATAGTATTCCCCGAAAACTAAGTTAAATGTCAAATTTCTATTTTAAACGCGAAAACGAAAACATGCTGTCTAATTATGTTTTCGACTCTTCGAGTGGTCCATATCTTGTATTCAGTTATACTAATATTGATAGATAATCAATTCGCCCAGTTTAAACCGTCTGTCTATAGTTCCTTGTGATCGGTAGGTTGGGAAGATGGTGATTGCTTTCGTGATTATCTTCTTCATTTGCTTCCTACCGTATCACGTGTTCATGCTCTGGTTTCACTTCTGCCCGTCCTCAAAGTCGGACTATGACGACTTTTGGCACGCCTTCAGGATTGTTGGTTTCTGCCTGTGTTTCGTTAACAGCTGCGTCAATCCAATTGCTCTTTACTTTGTCAGCGGGACATTTCGCAAAAGGCAAGTACAAGAAAGATAATGAGTTTCAAGAAGCATTTTCTCTGTAAATATTCGATTAAAAATAGATCATATCCCACGCCGTAGAAGAATCACTTTGCGCTCGGACCGTTCCATCTATTCCGCATAATAAAGATTTTACTTATAGATTCAACGAATATCTTTGCTGTTGCCTGTCGACGAGGGCACGAAGGGCGGAGAGGAATGGCAATCGTAGCGTGAATTTCTCGCGAAGGCGACACGTGGGTGAGCCAGGTGCACTTTATGAAATCAGTTTCGGTTCCACGTTTCGTAGGAACACCCAAGAATTGAACTCGACTGCTCTTTACGAGCTGGGAAGCGAGGATATCGCAAGACCGACTTAAGATTCGAATTATAGGTAAAATAATCGAAAGTAGAAGAAAGAAGTCAACGAGTGCATGGACGTAATCGTCGTTGTCGATACCAGAGACACAGTTCAAAACCGAGGACCATTTAATAGCATTGGAAGTAAGATAGATTTACGCTGAATGCCACAGAAATTGCATAGCGCATTACAGGCATGTCCAAATCGCTGTTTTGAGGCTGGCTCCCGAATAGAGTGATAAGCCGATCATGGAGCGGAGAGTTGTAAAGTTGTGTTAGTGGTTGATAATAGACGAGCACTGTGACATTATGTGGCTTACTGGTACATGGAGATGTTGTTAAAAATCACGAACCGTGATTTCTCACGGTGATAAAAAAATCACGTTCATGACCCGCGATTATAGTCAATCACGACCGTGATCGCGATTTGGTACAGTGAGTGGATTTGCTATAATAGCCTTATTAATATCTGTTAAAGCAATTGGAAATAAATTTTGATTTTTAAAATATCCGATATAATTTCTAAAAATTTACTATTTATTTCGAAAGATAAAATTATTCACTTTCTTATAATTTACTATTTTAAATGTGCATGGCCTATGTGAGGCGCGCAAGTGACAGATTTTTAAAGAATCTGAAGCAATCACGAATCACTGTGAAAGAGCAGTTCTAGCCATCGACCATTATCACTAGTGCCACTAGTATTACTAATATACCTACCTGCCGTTGTTCCTTTATTATCGTCTCGCTCACACAGTCTATCATTTACTTTTACCCATGGTGTATGCTCGAATGACGAGCGATTGTAATCCGGTCCCGATCGGTGACCATACATATCCGGAGACTACTGTATCTCGACGTAAACTATGAATGAACTCATTCAGTACGAATGTACGCGTGTCATTTGTTCACTTCGCGAACGGCCTTGCATTCGACCGCGAGGTCGAACTACCACGGGCCACGGGCGAAATCGCAATTACAAGGCGGCTTCAGAAACCAACGCGCGCGTTCCGGTTCACCATACATAATATCAACAGCAATCGTCATCGAGCAAAAGGATACTGAAGCACTCCCGTGGACATGCCTGGTGTATAATATGTACGAATACTCACGAATTGCGCAGAATAGGTGAACAAATTAAAATGTTTAATTTCACCAGTGAATGCACGAATGAGCTTTGAACTTAGAAACGTAGTTTAAACATTTGCAACATTGCTAATATTATTAAGTGTGATGTAAGGTAAAGGAATGATATTTCAATACCACGAATCCAATTATACTTTGAAAGAACCCGTCCTTTAAACGAAACCGATCATATGGCGAATCTTGCTGACCAACATCTCTTTTGTATCCATACATCTGTATATCGAACTAGGTAACGCATAACATGCACAATAGAACTGCGCTTCGAGCCGAGCAATAACTCGCATTCCTACCACATTTTACGACCGGTGATCTGTGTGATATATTTTTACGAAATTCACTATTGCTTTAAAATTGCCAGTCAACCGTAAGGTGCATTTCAGTTTCACGCGAAACACGACCTCTTTTATCGATCTTCAATTATCCCATTCTTAAGTCGTGAACTGGAAATGAATTAATTTTCTTCAGCCTGTCGATACCTATCCTTAGCCAGCGATACTCCCCCTTTTTTCTACCGTGCTTCCCCGCCCAACTCCTTCCTTTATTACGCTAATCGACACGTCTGTCTCGTGAAACCGTTCGATGGATTGTATCGCGGTAAACAGAATAAAAGGGAAGAGAGGATTTCCAGCGTTATTAAATTGCAACGTGAGATTTAATTAGAGTAGCGAATGAGAAGGGAGCCTCCCGTGTTAATTGTATTCTGTCTGATGACCTTGCTCCCTTCGCCTGTTAATCGAGAATTTCTGTTTGACGTGTTGCACCCTCGTTAACTGGATTTAGCATCGGACGTCCATTGGCCGTCGCGTATCAATGCGTTATAGGTACCCGCGTCGCGTCGCGTCGTTCAGATAACGCCTTCTCGATGCCTCTATTATAACTGTAATTAGGCCACGCAGCGACTGAGACGTTTCTAAGAGAATCGATGTGTCGTCGAAACATGTATATTAAATACCCGGACCGATGCAACTATGACTCAGCCCTTTCTTCCCACCAAATTTCTTCTGTGACTCGAATAAAAATTCATTTCGCCAGACCTGAGCAGCGCTTGTTATTTCCATTAAGTCAGCACGCCATTCTTCATCCTCGACCGCCCTACCGGAAAAAATAAAGTTTCCCTAGAATTGCGAACAATAAAAGCCAATCTTCTTTGTTAAATGATTGCCCCGGGTATTCTTATGTTGGTTGTATAAAATTCTGAGTAGGACGATCTTTAAAGAAGAATGTACGAAATGAGAACAAAATTGCAGTACGATCGATATGAGTGTTCATAGTTCTCGAAAAAGCAATCCGGACAATAGATTAACCTATTTTTCTTTGAAAAAAAGCCGTTGTTTACACCATTGTACGATTTTGTTCCCATTTCACTTGGAAATCGATAACAACTTGTCCAGAAAGATTTATCATCTCGATCTCCGCAAGCGTTCTGTAAAAGGAGTGACAAACCACCGTCCGACGACTACCAGTCTGTTAACGTATTCCGCCGAAGTCCGAAGGAAGGGGGCGCGTGGCAGCCGTTTTTATGGGACACGGGGCACGCGTCGAGCAAACAGGGGTTCCTGGCATAATGCCGTGCATCTGCAGGGGAGGCCCAGTGCGAGGGGCACATTTCCAGGGGTTCCGAATGGAAGATTGGAGGGGGTGAAGCCATGCCAAACCGTCACCCTCGCAGCCGTCTCTCCTTCGACGAAGGGTCGCCACGATTTGAACGTGGCTAGTCGATGCCGATCGACGCTAGTCAACGCTCCTTCCCCGCTGTGGAACGGGAACAAAATCTTTTTGGAGTAATAAAGGAGGAAGAGAAGAACCGTATTGACAAAAAGGCCATTAAGTCGGGAGTGAAACGCATCGGATCCGGGAAGAAGGAAGAAGCTTGAGAGAAGACCGAGGGCTCGAAATTATTCTTAGCTACTGTTGTGCTTTCGTTCGTCGACGAGGAAAGTGTGTTATCGAGTGGAGTCGCGTGTAAAAGGTTGTCCGTGGATCGATGGTGAAGTTCCTTCGAACTGTCCTAAAGTTTCAGGAGATATGAAAAGATACGCGTCGGTAGGTGATTCCAGGTGTTCTAAAACTGTCACTTAAGGATGTATTGGCCATACAGTCAATCCCAAAAGTTTATGCACTTTAGAAACACATTTTTTAAAAAGAAAAAAATTTGGAAGAAATTGAAGGGGGTACCCCTTGGAAAAATATCAGAAAAATCGTAAAATTTTTTTTTGTCGTTTATTATTAGCATTGTTCTTCCGACGTCTGATTTCTTTTTAATTATAGGAAATGCGTTTTTCTAAGGTACATAAACTTTTGGGATTGACTGTATAGCCAATACATCCTTAAGCTTTCGGTTCTTAGTTTTTCTTTTTAATGTCAAATCAGGCACCCTGCTTAGCGGACGGGGATTGCGGCATTAAGAAAACGAAGCCAGTCGAGGTAAAATCGATTAACGGAAAGATTTCTGATCGCGAGTGAAATATTATTATTGATTCCCAGAGTTTCTAAGTAAACTGTAAGTATCTAATAGCGAACGCTGTTTACATAGGATCCTAACGCCAGGCAGTATCTGCAGTTGGCACTTGCCAGAGTGCTGGAGCTGCAACGAGAGATCAAAGACGGAACGTATACAACAGATCATACCAGCGATCTCGGTAACAGTAATTCCAATAGATCCGTGTAATAAGAGTAATTCCAGTAGATCCTGCTTTTGCCAAAGCATTCCTTGAACTTCATGTCAGATTCCGTGCTCTCGCTATGATCAGTAAACGATACTTAGAAAAAAATTGCTCAAGCGCTTCGCATATTTGTTCTATCTATTTCTTTACACGCAATAAATTCCAAGACTATCTTGTTTCTCGTTAACGTGACATTACGTAACTTGGGAATTAATTGCTTCTAATTACGTTCTAACTTCCTGCTTTCTCATGGTTAATTAAATTAATTACATGCAAAGTTTGAAGAGTTATCATTTAGAATATTCTCGTCAGGCGAGTCTAGCAGCGAGGAGGACCTTACGAAAGAAGTTCTTCGGAAGGTTTTCCAGAATCTTCCCGGTACACCAGACTCGGTTAGTACGGTCATCAACAGAGCGTCGAAGACCAGGAATTCTCAGCTCGACGCAATTCATGGTAAACGGATTCAGCTGCTGGGTTACGACACGTGTCGTAGAACTGCGGTGGAGTTTATGAAGAATGCGGTGCGCGAAACGAGGCAGCGAGACGCGATGTCGTTGCAAACGTTTCAGTCGAATTGCTCCGGTTTCCGCCTGGGGACCTATTCGAGGAACGAACCACGAACGGCGTTACGTAGAACCGGTTTGTTGAAAAACTCTTCGCCTCGCGACCAAGAGATTCGAGACAGAATGCTGAAGAGCTTGGATTTGCACTTAGCAAATAAACAAAAGGATTACACTGCCAAGCTAATGAGATCCGGTATATAGATCGACCCAATCGCATCTCGACGGAGTCGGTTTTGAATTCACGGTGGATCTATTTTCATATATTCTAATTTTACTCAGTATTGCTTACACGTTATATTGATTTTTGGTCGATTTATTTATTGTCAATATTTAATCTAGTCAGATTTATCGAGAGCTGTACCTGTCTCTTATCTTAATCATTCTAGTCATACGTACGAGCTATCGAAAGCTGTGGCAATGTAGTCTACAATGATAACTATTTTTGTACGATACAAGCGATACACACGAGCTTACAATGCGTAACTTGAAACCGAATTTAATTACGGCGACAGAAAAAATTTATTTTTAATAGTTCATGTGCTTGAAAATTGTGAATGTGAATGGTTGTGAATGGAAATATCATAATATTTTGTAAAAAACGTTTATTCATGATTTACAATTAAAAAAAGAAAACAAAGACCTTTAAAAGTATGTCTACGGTAAAACCTAATTTCTAAAACACTACGCAAACTTCCATTTCGTCTCTCTAAAAAATAAAAAGGAAATAAAGGAAGAACGTTAGAATTAAAATGTCTGCCAATGGATCGACTAGATGACTTTTGTCATTTGCTTCGAAAAGTTTGGAAGGCTAACATCTCCGTTCGACGTAGAAATACGTTCGCTTTCTATAAAAAAATAGTGTCACCCTTGATTCCTTAATAAATAGACTCCGTTTGGCTTATATTTCTCGTCCTAATCGCATTCTGCATTCGTGAATCTTCGAAACTGTCCATTAGTTGCTGGAAGATTTCCACGCGATGCCTAATTGAATATTATGCACATTTATGCGGTCTAGAGCATGATATAATCATAACCGAAACACAATAGTACACATATATATGTATAAATATATATATATCGATGGAAGAACGCGTCTCTCGTATAAAAACATTATTTCTTTTCTTAACGATCACCTCTATCGATTGTTTCTCGCGTTTCTTTCCAATCGCGGAGAAGAATACTTGCTTAAAATACAGCTTCAGAATTTCTTAATGAACAGCTCAGCCTGGACAGCTTGTCCTAAGTCTTTACGCAAAATAGTAAGTCATTTCATTGCTAACAATTATATCGGCAAATCTTTGTATAGCGCCTATACTACATTATTTCTCAATTGTTCCTTACATCAGTAAAATGATTAATATTATAATTCTGTGCTTCACTAATTTCTTACAAGTAGCTTACCTCAGAAACTAATTAAAAAAAACTAACTTCTATAATCTAATACGATGTTCAGAAGCATTCCTTACGTATTTGTTTTTCTAGTACTTTGAAATTAAAATAACGAGAGACGTGCTTCATCACTCTATGATTCGAAGTCGTCCGTCTTTTCGTCCATTTATAATGTACGATGAAAATATTATATCTAATACAACATTTATTAATCTTGTATATATAATTTTTNCATATAGAGGGCTCTAGCAGCAGGATACAAAGTTGCTGCGATAAGAACAAAATCGATGAAGAAAAACAGACGGCAAAAAAATCTCTGACGAAAACGATCAAAAAGACTTGACGTAAATTAATTCAAATTAGTATTTCCCATAAGACCAATTTCAAACAGCTGCGAAATAAAAATTTTTCATCCCTGTTTGCTTTCATTGGACGACCATACATCCAAGTATGATATTCATAATTGACCCACACGTATTAAATTCCGTCGTTTAATTTCACACAGTGGCTCTAATTCTTAAAAGTAGCTTAAAACGATCTACGTAACGCATGCTAGAAATATTTCTACAAATTTGTCATTATCAACGAGGATACATCAATTTTAATCTCATTTGTCTTCTCCTGGGTTGGATCCAATTAAAAGCCCGGCATGATATCTATTTGCGAAATTTACACGAACTGCAGCCGAACAGGGATCGAATTTTGGACATGATCGTGGATCGTCGAGCGGTTCCTCAGTGCTGTTGGACCAGAGTGGGTCCGCTCCCAGGATTTCTCCAAGGATCCGGCATATCGAAATGCGGTGGGACAGTAATCAAAGCGTCGTCAGCAGTTCTATCGGTGCTGCAATTCGTCGGTTTCCCTCGATTGGTGTTGACGCATTCAATAGGCAACTTGAAGAACTCCAATTTATAATTGTACCCCTGGCTGCTAATACGGATGAAGGTATGCAACGGGACATCCATATAAGGCAATTCTTCCGGTTTCTTGTCCAGGAAGAAACCGATGATACAACGGAGAACAGCTTGATGGGACACTACCAAAATGTTATTGGACCTCTGCAGCTCGGCGATGACTGGTTCTACTCGTTGCATTGCGTCCATATAGCTTTCTCCCCACGGATAACGATAACGCAACTTATCCTGATCGCGCCAAGCAAATTCCTAAGTAGATAGACATAAGATATGATAGAAGAATCAACAGAGTTAATTAAATAGAATTAAAATGTTTGCGAGTTGGATAAGAAATCAATTTATCAAAACCTGTCCAAAATAAGTCAGAGGAATTTAAGTTCATAATGAAGAACGCCGCAGCTGGCTTTCAGCAAATACTCAAGTGAGATAAGTAAAACCGAAACTTGATAATTGTAATCCGACTTTTGTAGATAGTTTGAGACAAGAGACAATATTAAATGGAATCCACGTGTCATCGGGAAAATAAAAAATTGATTTATTTCGAATTACCTGCGGAAAATGTTCCTGCATCTCCTCGTAAGAAAGACCCTCACAGACTCCGGCGTGTAGCTCGTTGAGCGCCGCAACGTGTTCCTGAGGCGCTTCCACGCCGCGGGCAGTAGCGATAGTCCTTCGAAGGCGACTTGTTAGGACGCGTAGGTCAGGGATACGCATAGCATTGAATTTGGTAGCCAACGCTTGCGCGTATCGTTCGCCGCGCGGGCTTAACACTGCATCACCGCCGACCTTACCCAACACGTTGTACTCGCTTTCACCGTGCTGCAATTGAAAAGTAAAACCATTATTGTCATTCGTCAAAGAATGAAGATCAGTTTGACAGGATAAGAAACGCGTACTCGAGATCCTCCTTGAGAAAATAATTGTTGACAGCTTTATATTGTGTACTTAGAAACAGTGCTAGATAAGATAGAATGAATCTTAAATGCGATTACTTGTTTCGATAATACTATCGGTAATATGAAAATAAAATGTATGTCATGTAAATTGAATAATTTAAAATAATCTTTCTTCGTACATTAGCTTGTTCGTCGATTACACGCATCGCAACCTATCTCAACTTTATGACACATTATGAAAACAGTTCCATCTCTGACATTCGCGTGTTTATTCTCTTGAAGAATGTTAAAAGAACTTAAGAATTACCAGTTAGAGATACAAAATGAATCGATTACTAACCCGTGAGAAATAAAGTGTATGCGGCTTAATGCCAATGCTTCCAAGATATCCCAGTACGCTTGTCTCCACGTGGCCGGACACTTTGCATGTTTCGATGTCCATGGTGGCTGTGTCGATACGAATACGAGGATAGATCTTCTCATCCATCGGTTCGTACGACCGGACATAGTGAGCCACCTTAAGTTGCAGGTCTTCTTCGGCGCGTTTCGGGTCCATCCCAGCGTAGTCGGCGCTGAACTGCAATATCTCCTTGTAATTGTTCTCCAGTACGACCGGATCGTCGCAGACGCATTCGATGAAAAGCACGCGATAACCGAGCTGCCTGGAGAAATAGTCGTAGACCTCGGCGCGTTGTGCTCGTGTAACCAGCGTGGCGTCTAGGATCTTTAAACAGAAAAGTTCTTAAAACCTGTCGCAACGATTTGCATACACGGAATCGCATTAATCTTCTCTTTAATCCTATTTACATACAGGGTATTCCAGTTTTTTCCAACCAAACTTTGCCACCGTGTTCTACATACAAAAGTAAGAAAAAAATGTTATATGTACATATGCTCTTAAATGTTTTATTAAGTAACTAATAATACAAAATGATAATGAACTGGGACTTTGTCTACATAGCGTACGAACCGGTTATGAATATCTCTATTTGTTTTTACATAAACTTTTGTTTACTTGCTGAAGTAGTTGATATCGGCATTTTTTATTAACGTTTTATTAACTAATTAACATTTCAAAACAAATATGTCAATATAACATTTTTTTCTTACTCTTGCATGTAGAACACGCTGGCAAAGTTTGGCCAGAAAAAACTGGGACACCCTGTATTTAGAGATTCATATCGAATTTCGGCTTCAGTCTGTCGTATTCGGAAATCAATAATCGTTTTATCTGATTAACATATCTGAATTTACATCTGTTCATATCTTGTCGAATGTATCTTTATAACGCGAAGGAATTTACTATCTATGCGGTCCTTGACTATTTCTATGTGTATTACTTGTACACGAACGAGGGAACGGCGGAGCAACTATAAATCTGTTACAACCGTAAACTGCTGTGGTTTCTATCGTGAAACGTTAGTACGCGGCGTGAAAAAATTGACCAGACGAAACTGGTACGACAAGATTCGATTTGACTCGGCGGAGAAAGGTAGACTGGTTCAACTAGCCACTCTTTCGTTAGCGTAATCCACGCCTAATACGAGTTTTAATCTTACTCGATACTCGAGAGAAAAAAAAGGAATTATCACGCCTCTTTCGTTCGAAGCTTAGAACGAGACTTATCAAAGATCTTCACGAACTCTGCTCTCTAAATTCAAACCGTTTAACCCTACATGAATTTTCGTCAATCGTTTGGAACTTGCACCTAATTTGCTTGTGATGCTTACAGCTATAGAATTTCCGGCCGCAAGCCATGCCGCACAATCGTGCATTGCATCCCGTTCGGCCAGGGCTCTTAGCGCCGCATTTGCTGTATGGTCTGGACGAAACAGCTCGTGCGACACTGCCTCTCCATATGGTTCCAATCTTTTCCGGCGATAATCGCTGACCCTCATCACTGGGAAAACATTTCGAAAGTGATTTACTGCTCATTCTTCCTTAATGCTTCGGAGAAGTAATGGTATAGGGGCTGCGGTGGACAAGGAAATCGAATTCTAATTTATGACAAAGCCAGAATAGCTTCTAAGGATCCAGGGAAAAGGGCCTTAAGCCGGTATTCAGAGTCGTTGCTCATTCTTAAAATCGTCTTAAGTACTTGCTTAAGTCCCTGTTCCCTATACAGGGTGATTCTCTCGTTTGACAAAGCCAGAATAGCTTCTAAGGATCCAGGGAAAAGGGCCTTAAGCCGGTATTCAGAGTCGTTGCTTATTCTTAAAATCGTCTTAAGCATTTGCTTAAGTCCCTGTTGCCTATACAGGGTGATTCTCTCGCTAGGCCGTGCCGCCGTGTAAACATTGTAACCAAAACCCATAGTACTGCAGCCGCTGTGCCATCGGGGGGGACGAGGACGGATGGCTACTGCAACGAGGACGATTGTGTGCGTACATGTGTGAGCTACAGTACTATGGGTTTTGGTTACAATGTTACACGGCGGCACGCCTTTGTCTACCCTAGCGAGAGAATCACCCTGTACAAGACAGGGACTGGAAATATGGGATAGACAGGGATAGCAAATTCTTGAGACGGTCTGATTTGGAATGTTGAATTCAGTAAACGCTAATATTTTCTGGAGGAAAGAGTCGAGACTAAACTAGCGAAGAATAGAAAAACAACAGATAAAACAATGCAGGCGTGTTATGAAATAATAATAAATGATTTTTTCCTCATGGCAACGCATTAATCATAAGCGAATGGTTAACGAGTTTGTCGATTGTATCGAACGTGACGGGAGAAGAAATTAATGAACGTCAATCAAGCGCGTAAAGTTTTTATAAACGTGAACTATGAAATTGAAAATGAATCGAGATAATTGATGGCTGAATGAAAACAAGACTGTAAAAGCTATAATTTCGATTGACAATGTGACATGCAATGAATAGGTCTCCCATTCGAGGAGGACATTCAGACAAAGGTTAATTCCACACCTTTAGTGGAATTTCCATTCCAGTTGAGTCTGCGCGAAAGGCATTGAGCTACTTGGCTTTTTCCACGGCCTGGTAAACCGCACATCGCGATTACGACCCCCGCGAACTTGCGCGGCGACTTCGTTATCCCTGTTGCCCTTACTCCAATTTTGTCCTTACCAGGTTCTGAAAACAAGAGAAACCGTGGTGAATCACCGCACGATTGCATAATTAATCATATGTACGCGTTGATCTTCCGCCTGACCCCGCGCCACCATTTTGACACGTGGGACAATGTATTCTTTGTATAACGTCAAACAGAGAATGCATATGTATACAATTTGACAATAGAATACGATTAAAATAAACATTGAGATTCTCGCAAAGCGTTTCTTTGCACGATCAGGCTATTCGTCGTTAGGTGTACATATATGCAGTGATCTACTTTAGAAGATGCTCCGATACTTTTGGCCGGGTACCAAGGTATCTGTATGCAAACCATCACTCGACTGATCATCAACACAAAGAACGTACAAGAAGAATTTGGACACTAAGATGTCGTGTGTTGCAATTCATAGGAAACGGACAGGAGAGGATATTAAATCATCATAGGTGCATCCTTGATTTGCGAACGTAATTAACTAGATTTCTACGCGGCCATGCGAGAAACAATCAGTTTTATACTGCATGAACATTACATGCACTAACTATATGAACAATTAAAATGGAGTTCCATTTCAGTATGCAGACTGCACTCCTCTCCGTGATCGATCGGAGGACAAACGGGAGCAGTCCTGAACGAGAACAATCCTTACCGATGACGCACATGTTTCCTGCGTTGTACAATTAACACGTTGTTCAACCCTATAGCTCGAACCAACGTTCGATCGATATTGATGAATGCGATTCAATGCACCGTACCGGCGAGCGCAGCTCGCGAGCATGCAATTCGTTTGTACGAATTGACCGTGCGAATCTCAATCGTACACTGATGCATCGCCGTTGGTGGTGTCCACCCGTTGGTGAGACACCAAGCGTCGACGTTATATTTAGAATTCGCTTGCACGAGAAATCTTTTGGCTGCACTTTCTCGCCTGCCACCTCTTTCACGGTACTAACTTGTTTTCCAATTTTCTCACTAAAAGTCCACGTTTACGTTCGCATTATAAACGTACATCGGTGATTCATCATGAAACGCAAAATGAAAATGTAAAAACGTACTTCGTGCAAATCTGTTAAAAATTATGTACCAAAATAAACGCGAATACTTCTACATATTAAAATTGTTTTGCTCTTTATCAAATGAAGAAAAAAAGAGTAAAAACGTGAACGGCTGATAAAAATTATCTGTCCTAAAAGAGAGATTAATATTTGATTACGTGCGTTATCACGAGACACGTTCGCCCGTTTGCTTAAAACTACTACAATCGTATCAGCCACTGATAAAAAGGTCATTCTACTTGAACTAATTAAATCTGAATGTATTCCGACATTCTGGATTTTGGCATGACCAAAAGCACGTACACCGCAATTTCGACATCCGTTATCCATATTTGCCTACATTTTTATTCGCGTATCTATTTCCGCTGCCTATCGTTGGTCAATAAATTTTATTCCAATCTAGACCTCTCGGTCTTGGGATCAATGAGCTACGGTTCATCGCGTTATTTTACGTTAAACTTTCCTTCATATGACTCCTGAATCATAACAGACGCTGCAGAATACAAAGACTAGCGAAAACGGAAATTATATGACACCAACGATGGAAAGATCAACGATTTAAGGTCTAGCTGCACAAAACGTAACGACACCGTACCGTAATGAAAACGTAGGTCTCCGTACGTCGTAGGACGTAATTTTCAGTGCCGTAGTCTGTAGGACAGGGTAAAGGAAAAGCTTCGGCTATATTGGCTTCGGCTGAAGATTACGAAGGCACTCGCAGAGTCGTCGGATAGGTACATAAAACCCTCAGAATAGGTAGTCCCCGCCTGCCGATTCGGTGTCAAACGTGGACCCCTGAGCTCCCTGCTTTTACATACTTTTTCCTATACTCTGTCCTAAAAACTACGAAGACCTACGTTTTCATTATGTTACGGTGTCGTTACGTCTGGGTAGCTAGACGTTTAATAGGTTGAATAAGAAACTGGAATCGATTGGTGTCAACAAGCGACTGAGACAATATTTACATACATATATTATCCGATGTTATCCCCATGAAGTGAATGTTTGATGGCATTTAATGATTCGTGCATTGACCTGCCAGCTGTGTCCTCACTCGATTCATTATTCAAACGTTGAATTGTGTGAGGGTCGGACTCGTGTGTATGCGTACGGGTGCGTACGGAGTTGTCACGTTTCTCGTGTCATTGTATGCACGAATACCAATGACAAAAAAATTGTGAAGGATAAGAAACTACTTGCTTATTGCTTTCTACCGGATGGGGATTTGCATAAACGACAGATGGTATAAATTAACAGCAAAAGAGTAGATTCTAATTTGGCCCTTCAATTTTCGTGGCTATTTATTGCATCTTGATCGATCGCGAATGTTGCGATTTCACTCGCAATGACGCATCCACTGCTTGTACCCCCTTCCACCGCATGATGGATAAAAACAAGGTCAGTAGCGGAAAATCGATAATTCACTTCGTGGTGGTAGGAAACCTCGTCCGTTGCATCAGAAAGGACAATAGAACTCCCACGCACGTGAAATGTCCAAAATTCAATAAAAATGTTCGAGTTTCGATAACACTAGATATCCTTAAAACCTTTTAGTACCGAGATAAAAAGAAGGTCGTAACTGGAGCAGAAGTTGAAGATAAAGAATATCCATGTACATGTCGACCGGTCGACGTCAGAAGGCAACGCTCACAGCTGATAAACATATATTTAGTATCTTGTCGTCGGTATTTATACACTGGCCGTATTCGCGGAGATAGTATAAATAATTAGCGTAGGCAGAAAGCTATGCACGTAGTCGCGTAACAGTAAGTAAAGGTAGCAATTTTAAAGGGACACACCCCACAGTACACGTGGACAGTGTTTACGAGACTTATCATCATGCATAGTGCGTACGGTGTGCACGCAGCAGTTACACACTACGCACAAAGGGAACCATAATAATAACCTGATGAAATCCTTGACGAGATTTTTGCCTTTCGTTCCTGTTTTTCAACTTGTTCCGTTCAGTCCTCCACGTTTTATCACGGAGTAAATATCACGAAGCTTAAGTAAATTCGTTACCTACTCGACGTAGTATCGTTATCTCCCACGATATGATTAGATCATATAATCGTCAGTCATTCGTACAACTTTTTTACTTGACGTAACATTAATTGCCGACTCGTGAATAACGTGCACGTGCTGGGTCGGAAAACTCGACAATCGTTTCCTTATACTTTATCATTCGCGATTATACAATATTTACTGTCTACGATTAATTTATATTACTTCAAACGCCGTTTCATTATGCCAGCCTTCGAGTGTGCACACATTTGCGAATAACAACTATTATATTCGAGTGAACTCACCCGACTCGGAGTATTAAACATCCTTTTTTTCCCGTCAGGCGTGAACATAATATTTGACGTACTACTACATATATACACGTTACTGACAATAATAATCAACTTCATTAATACGATACTCGCGTTTCTTACTCCTCGTTGTTGTTGGCCTCCGCAATCGGATTATTTTATTAATTAGATAGACACGAGTCCCTTGTCCCATTTCTCATTGATACGGAATGTATCGCTTTTAAAACAACAATCGGGGCAACGGCTGCATTATGCAGAAACGTCGTTTCGAAAGACGCACGACGATTGGTTTACCTGGCTTGCCGACAAATGTGAAAGAACGAGATACGTTTATCAACGCATACTAATTAACGAGGCCTCGTTAGAATTCATAAATGTATATCGATATCGGCCAGATAAACGTGTGGAAAGTGTAAAACACGTCTAGTTTTTAGTCTCTTTTTTACTGTACGAGAATATTCCATTTATTATTTATTATTTTTCCGCTTTTCGTGTCGTATCTGCTTCAAGAAATGTCGAAATGTTAAGGAAAATAAACGCCACGTGCCCGAATTTTCATCTATCACGCGAGTTTAGGTCAAGCGACGCGCAGACCTATTTGCAACGAGTGTTATTTATAGCGATACTCCGATTTCTAACAGGGTTTGAGTCTGTAGAACCGAAACCGCGACCTAATTTCGCGAGAGTTCCGTATCATCACCTCGTGTCCTACAAGAATTAGGTGAGTACAAACGGAAAACCCCAAGACGTAAGAGATAAGAAACAGGTCATGTTTAACTTGTCAAGAAAAACATGGTACTGTTTTATAGCAACGCTGGACTTTGTGTTTGCTCGCAGAAATTGTTTGTTACATTCCTATGCGTTGCAACGTGTAAGTGCAATATGACAGTAACAGTCGCGTTGCATAAGCCGCAGCGATATAGCATTTTCATTTTCAACGATAAAATAATGACATTTCTGCGTAACTCGGTTATCGATCGAAGTGCATAACAAATTTATCAGAAGTAGCTTGATCGTGTAAACGTCATCTACTCGAGTAGATAACATTCATTAATGAAAGTAGTTCATGCTAGTATTTTTTTCGTCAATCGGCTTTACCTTGGCGGCTTTCTTCAGCGCTTGGAGCCATACTGGCTGCCCTCAGTGAGGTCTTCAGTCTACTCGTGCTGGTCGCGTAAGCTGCCAGTGTTATGATCGGCTAGTCGCTTTCTTCGGTTCGAGCTTTCTCACGATGACCCAGAATCGTTATCGTCAGCAGGTGAAACCGAGAGACGACCCAGGGGTAAAACGGTCCAACGGGAAAAGCTCTTGAACGGGTGCAAGGCCGTCGTTGTCTTCTTCCACAGAAAGCAGAGTCGACCGAAACAATGAATCAATGACAGGAAGGATGAAAGGGAGCCTGGTAACAATATTCCTTGAAATATCCAGCGAACAAGAGCCCTCTATTTGTACGGAATACTCGAAAACAGTGGCCTATTGCTAGTACTCCTCTTGTCCCCTCTGCCGTTGACTTTGGGCTAAAGTTCTTCCGAAAAGTGGTCGCTGCTTGTGTGCCGTATTATGGACAACAGATCCTCCCTCATTCCAATTTGCTTGATCCTCACCTCTGGAGCCAGTTTGCGGGCTTCTTTACTTTTGTTCGAAGAAAGGCCCAGTTCTCTGGGTTTTTCTCTTCTTATTGAAAGTCCCTTTTTCACCCTTGTTCTACCTGAACCCTCGATTGTTTTCGATCGGTCTATCAGGTTTTGGAGTAACTTTATGAACGATTATGATACAGGTCGCTCGGCTGTGCGCACGCGCTGCCACAAGTATTTGCTGGTAGTTTACATAGTAATGGTGCCGCCTCACTGTCTCCTTACACACCGGTCTTCCCTTTTCGTCTTCTCTTCCACTCCAATTTAGTAATATTTATATGCAACTTATACCTCACCCTCTGAGTCGCTTTCTCTTCGCTTCCCGTTCAGAGTATCGTGGTTTCACCTGGATACTCACTGGATTCGCTTCGGTTTTCGTTCAACCGGTCTGTAAAGTGAACTTAATCTACGCTGAAACTTCGATATAGATAGATCGTTCTTGCAATTATTGATCAGGTTCCTATCGCAGATTTTGTTGTGACGTTCTCGGTCTATCACTAATGCAATTTCACGGTACTGTTGAATAAGCGAAATTGGAACGAAGTTGGAATGGCAATTGTAACGTGTTCACGTTACACCCAATCGACTTGAAGAGGTTCCAGCGACTGATGTTTCTTCATCCGCTGCAGCTTTTAGCAACATCGACCGGAGCTGGTAGGCGCCCTCTGTTGAAACCAGCCAATCGCCGGTCCTCTGTCCCCTCTACTCTACTACGTTATAATAAACGTGCAGGGCATACGTATGCTTCACGTTTGATGATAAAATGTTGATATTTATTAAGACCACCAAGACTTTAAATAATGTATCATTTCCAATGAGCAAACTATAGAGACGGATATTACTGGCATGGGTATTTATAATATTATTATTGGCTAGACTTTATAAACATAGGAGCTGTTTCAAATTTGAACGATCGCTATAGTTCTACAGGCGCGTTTATTTTCATCGTTCAATTAGACTTTGTTTCATTGCTTAGCCGAAACAGAGATATATCATACTAATTCTTTCGAGAATAACAAGAAAGGACATCGTTTTTAATGGTCCAATTAAATTGATTGTAAGTTCACATGAATTGCTATCAATGTAATCGCTTCGTCGTGTTCAATTATTATCCCTCGTAAATTATTACCGCAGTGCGTCACGTAATTCTTGATTGTTCATCTTAGAACCCATTCCATGTGCGAAATATACGGTTTAAACTTAAACTCGCAGTCAATGAGGAACGGCAATGAACAACAACAATTTCGCAATAACAAATGACGATTATTTATTGGTTCAACTATTTTTATGTAATTATGCGAAGATAATGTAATATTTGCCATGATTATTATCGTGTAAACAAGATTGTCCGTGAATCGACCTTCTCCATTTTCCCTTCGTTTGCTAGCCGGGGAACAAAGTCCACATTTGTTTCTTCTATTTCCCTGGTACGATTTAATGAACATGACCAACCAGCCGCGTGGCATACGGTCAGCGTCATTACTGTCAGTTAGCGAATGGCTGATCAGTGCATATATATTGATTTATCAGCTTTCATCACAGTCCAATAGCATATACAATGCAAAAATAGTTGATTTATACAATTTTTTCCAATTGGTCGCGATATTATGGTTATTGCTGTATGAATAATGAGAATTAATGACAAAATTAATTATGCAACGAAATGTTGCGTAACAGCGAAAAAACAGTGCATGTTTACTGTGAATAGATTTAGACAGAGACTTGTCGTTAGGAAAATCGTGGGCGCGATTTCGTTGTTCAATTCCGGGTATGTCTAACATTTCCCCAAGAGTAATGACTCACAAACATTAATTGGTTGTTGAAGAAACAATGTACGATTTTCTTAGATTTTCATACTAACAAACAAGATGCGTGAACAGGAAAACTTTTTCTAATGCAGAATATGGCATTCCCCTAAGCTCCACAAATGTGACTTTTGAGTCACGCGTACTTTGCGCTTGACTTCATTGAAATCAATGTCACAATTTTCTTAGCATAATTCTGTTTCACTTACAATGTACTTAAAATTTCCGCTGGTATTTAGTCATGCAAATCGGCGTACAGGGGCGAAGTATTAATTAGGGAAATCTTTGTGTGTACATAAAGAAATTAAACGGAAGATTCCGAGTTTTCTTCACCTACGTTAAGATATCAGACTCGTTGGATTCATGAAACGATAAGCGAAGAAGCAACGAGTATCCTTCCACGTGACGAACGTGTGCTATGTACGCTGAGTGATAAAATGATGATAGAGGTCATGAATGACTAGGGTAATGCGAAATAAACTCCACGTTCCATAATTTACAACCGGCACCTATGAACCGTTAACATAACTCAATTGAGAAGAGAGCTTCGAATCATCTAGAAGCGGTTGTACTCCGGTTCGGAGGGTCCTCGTACCGAAAGCGTTAGTGCCAAGAAGGTGCGCCCTGTCCGGTCAATTACTATAAATAGAATAATCTTTCTAACGATTCATTGCTCTAACATGTTAACAATCCACTTGTTCAAGGTCCTCAGTCTTCGTGAATTCTATAACTGCATTGTTCGTAGAATGTTGTCGATTAAATTCAGTGTGTTTAGTCATGCAAATCTCATTTCGTAATCTCTAAATAAAACAAAGACATGACAGACAGACCCACGATCTGAGATCGTGGACAGACCAGTAAAAGAAGTTATTGTGATTGAAGATACTCCAATACGCTGCTGAATTCTTTTTGAATTTCCAGCGCAACGCGGCTCTTCTGCTTTCTAGTTACTGACGGAACACTAAAGATGTCAGGCGAGTCTCGAATCGATACGATTCGATCAGTCGGTGCGCGCCGCGCCGGCCGCGCCGGCCGCGCCAAGCGGTGTGCGCGACGTGGCGTTGTGTGCTTTACAAACGTGACGTTTTCATTCATTCGATCGACATAACATGGCGTTTACTTTGTGGACACTTTATGAGGCAACCTTATTGTGGTTAAACGCCGTTTGCGTTTTAAATGAGGATAGGTTTCTCGCTAAAGGTACGTCGTTTTATGATCATGCAAATCCTATGCCTTCATGTTTATGTCTGATTTCATCCGGTAAATTTTAACTAACATGACTTATTGGTTATGCGAAGGTTTGTATTTGCATCGTATTGTACGAGAAGTATAGATTATAAACTTGCCTTCGGGACACTAGCTCGTCCCTTGATTTTTTGTGAACGCTCAATTAGGTATCTTATTAATTTTATTCTGTAATCTTTATAGTCGGTTGGGCATCGTGGCAAAATGTCCAAGGCTTCGGCGAACCACCTTCGATAAAACTGCAATTATTAAATCTAATCAAATCGATACGAACGGTGATGCGAGGTAAAAATACAACATCGTTTTGATACATCTACTGGGTTGGCAAGAAAGTAATTTCGGTTTGTATAACGCTATGTATTTACAAAAACTGAAATTACTTTCTTGCCAACCCAATATATATCTTATTGTTCGTATACAATAAACAATATGATGAACGTTTGTTGCAGTACCACTGATATTCCTGAATATCATAACTATTACAGTGAAACTGATACTTGGATGAGAAAGTCTGATAGAGGATGTAAATAAAAGAACGGATTGCTACTGTGAAATCAAAAGATTACTGTAAATAACTGGTAAATTAAATTCCATTATTTTTATCTTTGTAAGAAAAATGTAGTGTTTTATTTTCCATCCTAATGAGCTTTCATAGTTTCTTACTGCTGATACGCTCATGATTTATATTTTCTTTTATTGATCGTATTTCTTGTTACTTAAACACGTAGAGAAATGTCTTACACGCGTAAGATTGTCGCGAACTTCCGTCAGTTTCTTTTCGTTATCGCGATTACAGTATCCTCTCTCGAAAGATAATTTAAATCGTAAATCGTCGAGTGGATCGTAAATTATCATCGATGTGATGGAAGGCGCAGGTTGTCGAGCAAGACGCACAAACTTGTTTGTCTTTGTATGTTTACGGCCGATGTAATGGCGCGCGAGCGCGCGCGCGGGAGACCAATGATTTTCCCGTAACTTTCTCCCCTTCTTAGCTTTCTCAGGGTAGGAGTATCTCCGTGCAATCAATGACCAAGTGTCATGACGATTTTACATTCTGTCCTCCACGACATTTCAATTTCATTTACCCTTTGAACATCCTTCAAGCGACGAACGCAATTCACATTTTGAAAATATATTTCAATCTCTCATTCATACTAATATCGGTCGGTCGATTCAAGAAATTGTGAGGTAATATTAAAACTGTACCGTCTCCACGAGATGATCTCCTTCACAGCGATACTGGTAAAGGTGGCGCACAATGTTTGCGTAATCGACTTGTTCGATTTACACAATTTCTGGGCACGTACGGACCCCTTAAAATCTCACGACTTTTTTCCCCCTCTTACCTCTTACACGGTTGCAAGTGCGACCTGCATTCCCTGGACTCTTTCGCGTAATACTTATCGAGTTACATAAGTGATCCTCACTAGAGAGTCGATCTTCTTTCCTCATTTTTTCTTCTAGTGACCGGTATTGGTCACATAAGTCGTTTCAAATAATCATAACAATCTCAAATGTTTGATATATAAAAAATAGAAGTTAGAAGAAGTAAAAAGTGAATCTGATAATGAGTCTCTTGACTAAACTTATTTGAAAATTTTTGAGAATTAAAATTGAGTATCGTCAGTTACGTCATCCTTGCCACGCTATAATTAAAGTTGGCGGAAGACGTCGATTTGAGCGTCGGCGATAATAATTGTTAGTCGGTACCATAATTGTGGAAGTAAGCGTGAGCGGCTTGCTTTAGGCAGTTCATTAAAAACGCGTCGTCCGTACGCGCGTTAACGAAGACGCGGCTCCGTATGTTAAGCAACTGATGGCAACTCAAAAGCTTGTGCCGCGGAAACGGGACTAGCGAAAGTAAAACAACGAGCAGGACCATTGTAAACGAGCACGTTTTACGAGCCGGTTGCTCGACAAATCCTCTTCCCATAATTGGCCGAGCGCATCATTGTGCGTCACCGTGCCCGCGTTTTTCTCTCCTTTCACACGCCACGACTTCCCTGCCGCTGATGGATCTCCTGATTATGCGTATCCCGTAGAAAAAGTCGGTTAAAGAGTATTAAGAATAGTTAACGTACAAAAAAACTAGGTTTCGAGCGACCGAGGTCTTTTCACGTATGAAAATAGGGGTAGCTGTCGTTTTTCTTCTTTTTTTTTCACGTTCAGTTTAACGTGAAGTTCTTGGAAAACCACTTGTACAAAAAGTTGGGCGACGGTGTAGAGTTTTGAATGGGCGTGCCGGTTTTCAAGGATCCTTGGGACATGAAATTCTACTCTCGGATTTCAAACTGTAGCACAGATCCTACTGCGTGTAAGTGTTCTTCCTCCTTTCGCACGGCTTCTGCCTGGTAGGCACGTTTATGGATTATGTACGGCTCTTACAAAATTCCACGGAGAATCTCACAGTTCTCCTTCTTTCCCCCTCTGTCTCCTTTCTCGACCTCGCCATCCCTGCTGGCGAAGAGTCACGGCACTTTCCCCGCTGGACGTCGTACATACATACGTAAGTCCTTTTAGAACGGTCGAATCGTTGTCATTTCGATTCTCTCGGTATTCAAATAAATACTTGTCTTTTGTCACTTGTTTCGTGGCTAATAAAGTATAAACAATTGCGTATGCATTTAAGACGCTTCCTGGCTGGTAATAAGAAATGGTGGACATCAGTGTTGGTAGCTTAGTGGCCCATAACAAAGTTGTTTCTTAGTATTTCAATGACGACACATCGCGAGGAACATCCTGGCAAAGGCCCCGAGACTTCGTGCAATAACTCCTCTTATCCTTTGACACTTGCCGTTCTCCTAATATTAATTTTTCCTTGTTATCATGATATCGTTCCCATTTTCAAGGATCGAGGATCCCTTTGTACCCCGTAATGCGTTGCGCACTTCGTTACGTAATGCCGGGCGCGAACGCGACGAAGTCATACGAAATACACAGAAACGTAATGATTCAATTTAGGTCTAGCGTAGCGTCCGCGATTTATTCTCCATGATGGTGAGTTTAATTGCGCCAGACTCACATTGTCCCGGTCGCTGAATCATTACTTAATTCTAACATTCATTTCTCAACGTTTAATTACCCGACCTACAGAAACTGTAGTCCTTGATCGAAATTGTTTTGCGAAAATTTTGTACATCCTGATATTACTTTAATCGTGCTATTTAACTGTACTTAGTTTGTATACTCGTGTAACATTTTCGAGCGACGAATCCACCGTAACAGATCGATTCGTTACCTCTCATTAAATATTATGGATCTAATAAGACACGCTTATGAGTTCCTCTAACAGAGGAAATTCTCGTGACGGCCTTAATAAATCTGTTACGTGCACCGGTTGCGTGAACGTCGAAATCTAAACACGCGTAAACGATTTAATGCGGCGCATCGTGGATCGTTACTCAGCATATAAACGTTCCGTTATTATAGACACATGTATACCTAGCACGAGTTGTAAAAGTTTACGAAATGCGTCGAGGAGAACTGTAAAAAGTCCGCTGAATTCTTCGTTACTTATCTGTTTCGCGACGTGACTTAAAATTGAGAGTACCGTATACGTAACACGGTCGAAGAATTCGTGAACGTTCGAGAGGGTAGGATATCAAGCCACTTTCGAATCCCTGACCGGTGGCCAGGCTTCTCAGATCCGCTTTGCGAGCATTTGTTAAACGTTGTTCGTGAGAATTTACGTCATGTCCAGGAGAAGCTCGCAGGCCCCGAGGGTCTGCTGGCGGCCTGCGTCGTTGGTTCTGATCAGTGAAAGGAGAAAGGCGCTTTCTGGACGAACAGAAGCAAAAAATTGCTCGTCTTTATAGGAGGAGGAGGAGGAGGAGAAGGAAATGAAAAAAAAAAACTTGGAAAGATGAAGAATCGCTATGGCTGAACGATCAGAGGTCAGGACTATGTGGGATTTCGAATAGAAGTCGTAGTTATAATATTTAGGTAGTGACTAGGTCGATGAGGAAAAGAGAAATTACGGAGGAAGAGGATTATTATTGGAGAAACGATGCGTTCTAATTGAATACTACGGCGATTATTTCAACGGTGGCGACGTTTTTTTTTTATTTTTTCTACAAAAAAGCCTTTATACAAATGTAAAAAAAAAATGCGTGGTTAAGGAGTATCTTTTAAGATATATAAAAAATAGAGTGTATGTGTATTCTTTTGTGTACGTGTATATCCGCGTTAGCGGCCGCTGCGTTCATCGAGACGATTACTTAATCTTCATTTTTATTTTCTCGACGTTTCAATGCTTTTTGAAATATCTGGTGGACCGTATCGGATGACGTACGGATGCTCTAATCCTCCTCGTACCGTCGAATGATGCAGCGGACGCTGTGGAAAGCGTGTATAAATTGTATTTACAAGGCGCGTTCAAGCGCCGATCACGGCTTCGACTCCGACTCCGACTCCACGGCTTGAAGTCTTGAAGAATCGTATGAGGATTAACCTCCCTTAAGATCTTACTCTAGTGATTTGTTTCTAATTTTTATCGGTTCGAGCTTTTATCACTTAGTTCGTTGGATCCCTCATGGATCCGACCGCGACGACGATGATTTTGGTACGACAGAAAACGACACCACGTCGACTGTCGGATCGTTAAGCCTTTGGCCGATCGTTCGAACGCTCAAGTTCACTCCTTGAGCTCTGACCCGTTGAAGCGACGACCTTTTATTCCTCAACGAGTCAGCAGCTCGGTGGAGTTCCTTCCTGTACGTACACCCGCGATTCCTTCGAGGATCGTGGCTCGTTGAAGCGACGACGATTTGATTTCAACGAAACAGGAGCCTTCGGAATCCATTGTCCGCTGTTACCTTGTACGTACAACCTTGACTTCATCGTCCTTCTCTCACGAGAACCTTGATTCGCTGAACGACCTTTGTGTCCTCTTCTTACTAATACTTTTCTTAACGATCCTCTGTCACGACGATCTTCCGAGCGGGACTTGGAGAGAAAACAGGTTTCAGTTGAAAGAACTTCCTTCGATACGTTAGAAACTTGCCCAGTGATTATCTTATTTTACTATTGATCGGTTTAGTCCTGGTTTTTCATTAACCATATTCGCTAGGAATTTCGGCTCGAAAGATAGTCGCGGTGGTCGACTGGTGTCTCCACTCGCTCTTTCTCTTTCTCTCCCTCTCTCACACTCCCATCATCTAATCTGCGTTTCAAGTTGGACAACCGTTTTAAAACGGTGCACCGTAGCTACCGCTTGGTCTGCTTGGTGCCCCGTAAGATGAACTTGGTCCGCTTGGATAGCCACCAGGGCCCTGGCTCACTTGGTTGAACTGTGCTACCTGGATAGCTTGCCTGATTCCTTCGAGATCAACGCCTACCACGCGGGTTTGATAGCTGGGTACACCGTAAGACGAGCTTGGTACACCGTACGAACTGGATGGAGCACCATAGCTCGAGCTGGGGGCATAACCGCCACCACCACCTCCTCCGAAACCTCCGGTCTGCTGAGCTTGCAGTTCTTCCTTCAGCAATATTTGACGGATTTGTTCCAGTAGGGCTCCGTCGACGGATGCTCCCTCGCTGGTTTGGTAGCCGGTGGATACTTGAGTGTATCCGCCACCGCCTCCACCACCAAAGGAAATTCCACCGCCGCCACTTGGTCTGCTGTAGCTGTAGCCGGAAGAAACTGGTGGTTCAGCCAGGGCGAACCCTGCTAGACCGACTATCATACACTGAAAAAATAAAAGCCAACGAATACGTTAATTGCGATTTGTTACGGTGATTATTGTTGTGAAGTACAACAAAGCTAATCAGATTCATTCGAAACGAAGGTACAATTTTCGATAAAAAGCGTCGCCAAAGGAGAAATACGTATTGGATTATTCAGGAGTAGAATAACTGATGAACAAGAGGAAAATTCGAAATCGACTTGATCACTGAAGCATAATTAAAACTAATGAGAAGTCACACGCTCAAGAGGGAAAGCTACTATGCGAGATGCCGTTAACAGAGAAATTGGAGAGATACACGCGGCTTAATAATGTAATCCGATGATCGGATAGAGAACGTAATCGCAGCAGATATTCCGAGTAGAAAATCTATTGCAACACGTGTTAGAAATCGAGAACACCGATCACTTTTTTTTTAAACTCGCATAATCTCACTTCGGAAAAGGAATCTCTACACTTGTCTATGCCCACTCACAGACGCTCTCTCTTTCTCTCTAGCGAATCACCTCGATTTGGTCAGGATAGTGTTTGGAATAAGTCAACGTGCTTACCGCGACCAGAGGATTCATGTCGGCTTCTGCGATGCCGCTCTGTTCTGTGACTCTGTGCAAGGTAGACCAGGGTCCTTTATACCCCACGAGAAGCAGGGGGATACTTGTGGCCCCCACGAAGAAGAGACGGGGGCCTCTCGAGTGAGAGTAATTCAGCTATGAGACGATGCCCACCTCCCTCTTTCACCCCCTCGTCCCTCCTCCGTCCTTTCAATTGTGTTCGTTTCTCTTTTTCTCCGCTGGACGATGCGTCCGACTCGTCCTCGTCGTACTCGCGGGAGACGGTTTGCCCCGTCGAGTAGCCGAATTCGGACGATCCGTCGCGCCGTTACGAAACAGCCCTCTTCTCGGATCGAAACGGCAACAGGTACCAAGTTGCGTCCTAGACCTAGACTCCTGGCACACACTCGATGCCTCCGGTCGTCGGATGATTTCACAAATTCAACGAGACTTTGTACAAGAGCCGATCACGACGATACTCTCGATCTTCGTGCCGGGTTTCTCAAATAGGTAACTTACGTGACGCAATAGAATGATAAATTTAGGGTACCACTCAATGATAGACGATTATTTCTCGAATGGGTGAAACCTGTATGTAAATTAGTTAGAACAAAATTGTTTACGAGAAAGTGTCTAATGTCGTTAATCATTGAAATTCTTATTCGACATTTCAGCCGGTCCATATTTGTCTTACTCATTAAGTGGCTTAAATAAATTGTAATCTCTATGCCATTTGTATTCTACTGGTATTTTCGTGAGATCGTTAAACACCGCGCGCAGATGACGAAAACGATGACCGAGTTTTATATATGTAACCTACTTCGCTGCAATTTGCGATACGTCAATGTTGAACGAATTGATTTTCTACTTTATGAAAAGCGTTTTTAGTTTAAAAGCAAATTTCACTCTAGCTTCAAGTTTAATAATACGAGCAATCAATTCATGCTCCGAACGGAAATCTCATAACCAATTTCTTCATATTCCCGTCGAACTCGTTTCGTTTTTAGAGCACAGGAAGCAGTCGTATTTCATTTTCCCTTGAATTCCGTTCTACATATATATCTATCGTTTTACCTTTCGAATTGAGACAATCAAATCACGACGATAAATCCTCCGAGTGATCTGACTGCTTCTGTGACTACCGTTTATGAAAATTCATTAATTTCTTAACATAGAATTCGTGAAATACTTTGCACAATTCTGCGTTCATTTTACGTAATGCCGTTACGTAGCGAGCAAAAGATGTCGCAGGAACGCATTCCTCGAGCGTATCCTAGAGTCACCCGTTAGATCGTTGATCCCTGTCCTCCAGTGGGAGAGTATCAGGAAGAAAAGTACGCGGTCGACCGTCGTTGTATCATCCTCCGCGAACTTCCTCGCGTTTCGAGCGTAATCACCGTTGCTTGTGTTGGCATCGCGCTCATCTCGCTTGTTCCTGTGTGGGTCCGCATTTATTGAATTACACTCCGCAAACGCGTCCTACACGCAGAGAAATATCAGACGATATCGAACGTTGTCCAGCCACGGTGATGGTACCGCGAAACGAGAGGGAAAACGCTTTCTTCGATGCGGAATTTAATTATACGGCTCGTGAACTCTCGACCCACTTGTGCCGACACGTTCCGATTCGACATTCCTGTCATCCTTTCGGCTCCTTGCTTTCCTCGCCAGGTTCCTCGTCCCATTTCCGGCCAGGCTCACGCTCGTTTTGCTCGCTCGCGCATACACACGCGGCCAGTCGTAGCTGCGAAGCATTTTCTCACTGTTCATCGAAAACACGCTCGATTACAGTTTGTTTATTGATTAGTGGGACGTTCGGTCTCTGGAAAAACTGGGAGCAAGGTGTATCTCGGTACTTACTCGGAACTCATGCATAGATTATCGATACAGGAAATGCGAAATTCAAATTTCTTTTTTGTGCTTCGAAGGATATACTGTCGCTCGCGTCGATTTTTAGCCGGTAATACCGTGGAAAAGTTTCAGTGATACGAAATATATTATACGTTCAGCATGCTAGAAAGTTTTAATATTTCCCCTGTAGAATAAAGGCTTGACAATATATGTAACTTATAGTAATCCAGTTCTGGATTCGTCTTCTCCTGTTCGGGTGAAAGTGATTTTTATCCAGTTCACTTTGGCCTACATTTTTTTTTTTTTTTGCTACAATAAACTGTTACGCGTTCCAGTTCATAATTCCTTAAAGTAGGCACATGCTCGGGACGCGACTGCGATCGAACGAACGAAAGCGCCGGTAGGTACGCAGACATTAAATCTTCGAAATCATTAATGGCAGCGACAGCTACCTGTAATGTATGGTTCACGGTGGGCGCTGTGTTTGTCGCACGGTAATTTATCCCGGTGTATTTAACCGAACTGAATAAGAGAAAGCCAAAGCTGCGGAGGTGGAGCGAATCCGGTCCCTCGCTTTTCATTATAAAAATACATGGACCAAGGTTTGTGCTTATCGTACTTCATCCAGCTTTTCAAATTTTTTCCATACTTCATACGAATCACGGATTATTATGAATATAGCATAATAAAAGTTATCTAAAGTGATTTCATACGAGGAAAAGGAGAACGCATCGAAAAACGTATCATGTAAAGGCAGAGAGAAATGCATTCACACGGTATAATATCTTCGAGCAAGAGTGTCGACCGGAGATTGAATGCAAAAATTTCGATTTCCTTTATGGTTAGCGGGATTCATCGTCGCTTGTCGATCCCAATGACTCGTAATATTTTCGATCCCTCGAGTCACGTCTCGCTGTGTACTGTATCCGAGTTTCTCGGATATTAATGTTGCAGGGTCGTAGGAAAGAAGGGGAATCCGTGAGCCCCGGGCTTGACTTTCGCTCAGGCGTCAGAGCTTCTCTCGAGAATGGTCCTCTTCCTCTTCGAGGAGTTTAGTTCGCCTCGTTTTTGCCCCATCTCGACGAGTCGCATCGATCGTGATCGTTTCTATGAATCGATTGGCATGTTTAAAAAGAGAAAAGATTCCGATCGTCATTCCACGCGTTTGATGCGTTTAAAATGTCTATCTAAAACGCTGGGTGTCCGTTCCGTGGTTCATTATTTCAATATAGAAGTAGTTCCAATGTAAAAGCATCTACGATGTATGAAGGAAAGAGTCTTGAACAGTGTCTTGATTAGCCGTTTATTTAGGTAATTAAGCAAGCATTTGTGGCGCAAGTGATGTTATGGACGCAGCATACTTTCACGGTCTTTTATATGCTTTTAAAGATTGACATTAAAAATTCTGAACTCTCCCGCGTAAGAAAAAAGAAAGTGTTCACTATTTGGATTCCATTCCGAAATAATTTTGAAAAAATCATAAATCTGTTGGGTCACGTAATCAAATATTCCGGATACCCGTGCGATAAAAGTGTTTCACTCCTATGAATTTTAATGAGGTCGATCCTTCATCTATTTAAAGAACACGATATATTTAATATCCGTGATCCGTTCCCCGCCGCTTTATTTAGATTCAGAGAATGGGTTCTTACGATCGGAGAGGATGCGCGCGGAAATCTCGCGAGAAAAAAGTTTAACACCGTAACGAAATTGTGTGTAATCCCGTGAGGTGAAAGGCTTAAGTCCAAGTGAAAGGTGAAGGGGAAAATATTTTTACAATGGTGCTCCAGACAAAATTTGGTGCATTGTTAAGAATCTGACATTCGTTCCTAAGCCAAGTCGAGGCCTAATTCGATGGTACGACTCGTCATCGAGCCGCGCGGTGACCCGTTGGCATAGTAAAAAGTCATGAATTTACTGTACAATAGACCGGAGTAACGTCAATGGGATACTTGACACATTAGCATGCTAATGAGAATGTTTGAGCCAAGTAAATGTTTACTGTATTCCCATGAATAATATTTCACTTTGCAGGCTATGGTTGCAATATGCATATTTAAACGTCTCTGCGAATTCGTAATAATCCATAAAATGTGTATGAATAGCTCGTCACCACGTAGAATGCGATTCGGGTCAACTGCGGTTTTTAAAATTATAGAAAACTCGAGAGAATTTTCAGATTAAGTGATACGTACGTTCGAGGGAGCGGCTATGAAAGAAAGATAGATCTGTGGCAACACGGTGGAGTTACTCGTTAGCGATGTACTGGTAACTAAGGCAAGTAGTACGATTACGCAAAATTGCTTACGGGAAACGGAGCAAGCCTGCGTTTAGTCGTTGCACAAGAAAGGATGCTTCCTTTCCCGTCACCTCTCATAATACAGATTGTTTCAAATTATATTTACACCTCCAAAACTGGACTGCGTATGAAGAAAGAAAATCCGAAGTATCTATACCTATACGCAGATCATGTTTTTACTGAGAAGGCATGAAATTTGATCGATTGCGTTCGATGAAAGCATTTACTTCAATGATTTACTCTGCCGGTTGCAATTGAGGATATCGATGACGAAAGCGATAGACTAGCTAATGGGCCTGATTCGTTCTCAGGTAATCAGGAATGGCGAAATTAAGCAAAGATATAAAATGATCTCATCGCTGAGAAATTGGTACAAGTGGGTAGAACTTATCACTGTGAGAGCAGAAAACACGGTTGAATCTGTAACCACGTTAATGAGAGATCTCGTCGACGTATCTCGGCTCACACGTCGTGCGATGTTTATCGAAATAATAAAAACGAAACGTTCGTTGTCTTTATTACAGAAGTCAGCTACGGAAGGCCAACGCACGACACACATTTTAACAATAATCCTACAACTTTTCCTCGCGTCAAAAGTAAACGCGATAAGAGTGTCCTCGATGCAACGAAAAAAATAAGTTCTTATAACATGAAAATGAAAATTATTTAATTTGATTTGAAATAGATTCTAATGGCACGCTAATATAAAATTAATTTTTTCATTTTATCATTAAAATTAATCAATTAATAAATTTATTTATTTATTTACATAAACAAGATTATAAATAATTCAAGTCGAAGATGTGAACTACTGAGTGCGCACAGTCGAGATGTGCAAGGAAAACACTAATAGTCGGTGACAGCGTGTATTTGCCAGCAAGAACCGGTAATACTATAGCCAGAGACGTCCTAGAAGAGCGTCATGAACATCTTCCCATGTACGTAATTATCACTGTGGTATGTGAAAACTGGAGAAACGCTTCCGGTTGGTTTATACGGGGCGAGATGAGTTAGAACGCAAACCTATCTATTTTTTGAACACCCGTCACGGGTTACTACCGTTTAATAACATACGTGGAATCTCGTTACAAATTCTTTTCTTAATCGTTCCATTAACAACGACGAGAACAGCAACAATTATCGAAAGACTGATTTTCTTCAAGTTTTCTCCAGTTTACCGTTAATGGTGCAAAAGTTATACGATTACATAAGACTACGACCCATTGATAATTCTTAAGTAACTTGTGACAAAAGAGTGACGAAACTAGAAAGGGAATTGAAAAAATATCTAAAACTATTCATTGGCAGCTTGACATTTAAACCGCGGATCGCACGACGCTGCTAATTTCGCGCAGTTTTTGGCACTGTTTCGCGAAATTAAGAAATCCATTATTGTTGACGAGCGTTAAGCACGTACATAGGAGTTTGTTGTTTCTCTCCTTTCGCTTCTTTCTAATCAGCTTGGCACCGTTTTAATCTCGCCGCTTTCCTTTCCGGCTCAAAACACTTATTTGGCACGGCGCGGCAGTGGCGCGGTCGTAACGTCCATTAAAATGCTTCCTTTGCCCATCTTCTTTTTCCCGCCGCTATACTTTTACCACTCGTCACGTAATCTCCAGACAGCTTGATACATTTTTCTCACTCTGATTTACGTAAATATAATTACGAAACTCGCTCTCAATAGTTCGATTAACAATTGTTAATTAGCGAGCTCCGATGGGGAAGTAATATACCGCGGATCTGCAATTCTGAACAGATGAAACGATCGCCGGTAATGACGAATAGGAAGAGATCTTGGAGGATGATCTCCAATGACGGCCGCAAAAAATAGACGTTAGAGATCCAAGTTAGAAGTAGCAATTACATTACCGTGCCGCTTCTGCCTGTTACTTTTCGGATCACTTTCTTCGAGGAGCCCGCGGTGGTGCGACCTTTGCAGAGGTCGCTTAAACTACGTTCGAGTTTCACCGGCACGCTTGTGTCTTGCGCACCTGGTTCACCGTTACTCCGGCTCGTTTATTCCAAGATCGATCCGCGAGTACTTCCTTCTTTCCTATGGAGAACCGGCTGCGCCCTGAGAACCCACGCTCGACCCCGTGTTCCGTGCGAAGCATCGGAAATTGTTCGGTTCACGGAAACACGAGGCTCACACAAGCTATCGATTGAGATTCATCGTGGTAATTGGAACGTGTTGCATTGTGGAACAAACGACATTTGTAACTATATAGTAGTCTCTCGTACCAGAAGGGAAGGTTAAATTCTTTCTATTAAGATGTCGTGGTTTGTGCGATTAAATTTAGGTAACCACGTTTCCGTATTCCATGTAGAAATATGAAAGTAAAATTTTGAATTCTTGTTTAGTTCCGACCTCTCTACGACTCGTCTAACTTCTGAACAAGCTTCATTCAAGAAAGCAACCCGTTAAATTCTAACAGAAAGCTATTTACTATTCCTGAAACGTGTACCGTTTCATTCAACGGCAATTCAGCAACAAAATGTGACACGTGGAAGTTTATTATACGTACATTTATGACACGGCGCGGCGCCGCGCCGCCGGTCTCCTACGAACGTTACATGATTTACCACTCCAATAGTATCCATAGCTTCTCACGATTATCTCTACGCGGATCCCGATTTTTATTGCATTTATCAACGATCTTATCAACAAATCAAATCTTCCGTAATTACTAACGTCTTCGCTTGATAACTTTCAGATACCTCCACATCCGCTGCTTACGTAAGCTCGTATCTAAGGTTCTAAGGTACTTGCGTCTTATAATAACTCATTAATCGAATTATTCATTCGAAACTACCTATATTAGCATGAGACGGATTACGTATACAAATTTAATGACACGACTCGCGGACGATTCGATAATTATCTTAAATTATACGGCTAAATCGTGCATGATGGATTATCGTGTGTCCCGTGGCTTGCGATAATAATTGATCGACCCTTACGATAGCTACTGGCCATAGGAGAAGTAATGACGACCCGGGTCGCTCTCACGCGTTTATCTCAGTCGTTCACTTCCGCTAGTGAAAGGTGCATGCACACTCACTTCGGCACGGCGCGCGGCATCGTCTACGGTAAAATGCGCTTACGTGCACCTACGTGCATCCCCGTGTGCGCATCGGACTAGCCAAGTAAGCATGCCTCCTCTCCGTCAGTAACCAGCGGCGTTTGCCTGGAAAGGCAGACGCGGATCGACGCATCACTCTGATTGATATTCTAACGGGTGTCTACCGAGAAGGATTGCGATTTCTCTGCGTATCCTATCATTTAACTTCGCGCGAAATCAATTCCGTTAAGACCGCATTGATCAGATCGATTAGATCGGTCAGAGCCATGGGAACGTTCGGTTGCGTAATGGCGTATTGCTCCTTGAATTTGATTTTTATTTCGTTACGTCAATGCGAACTGTCGATTAAAATAGAGTATACAGAAGATTAGAATTCTCCAAATTCTGGTTTATATTCAAGCAAATGGAGAATCTTTCTCTCGTTGACGATTTCGTTGCGTAATCGTTTACTCAGTTGGCTATCGCTTTTCCTAGGCGTTTCGCGTAAGCATAAACGTTCGAACGTGAGGCAACGATCGATTTTAAGGAGAAAAAGAGAAACGCGGAAAGACGAGCGAGAAGCATCATCCAAGAAAGCGCGTTTTCTTTTTCTTTGCCGAATAATAACAACAGGTTTTGGCCCGCGATATCAACAAACAACGTATTTGTACTTGACATTTCCACCAACGCCATTATTACGCAATTCAGATATTTTTATAGTCAGTAACCTCGATGATTACCAATCTTTTACGATACTCTATCCGAAACTCAATCGCTTCGGATAAGTATCCTTGACTCGCGCGAACTTCCAATTCGATTATGCCGAAACATTTCTCGAAATAGTATTACAGTCACACATTTTTCCACCATGCGTGATTAGTATACACAAACAATGTTCATATCACAATATCTATTTCTGTCATAATTAGATTGACAGTAAAAAGATATTTCAGTCAGACAACGTCCATTGAATCAATACAATTTTTGTCTAAGACATCGAATGCCCGGTGAATTATTTATAGTGTCAAAGTTCGAAAGTGTTAAAATTTTGTGTAACGAAGTGTCATTGATATGGCGTTAAACATCATTGTTTAGGCTTGCTTGGAATAAAAATGATTTTTGAAAGAGATATTATCGTGATACTTTTCCTCGTACTTACAGAAAACGAAATCGGTAAAGGAACTTGTGCAGTCGGGTCACGATGCGCTTTGTAATTCTAATAGTTGAAATTTCTAAACCATTTTATTTCGTTTTTCGATTCGGACTGCCAAGTGGAGCGGCGCGTTTAAAGATTATACCGATTTCTTGCATCATTATTGGCCCAGTTCCACTCGATTTATAATCATATTTTGGAGACGTCTTACCGTCCATTGTGTAATTTTGTTCACCAGCGCCGTGCGAGGGATTATATATCAAGAGTGTGGTTTTTCCTGCTTTCAAATAGCTGTTGTTTATCCATAGATATGTATTAAGTGCAGCAATGATAGCTAAGTTGTGTCTATCATCGCAGCGTGTTACATAATTTCGGATAATAAAACCGCGAATCGTGTTTCTGCAAACTCGGTGTTATTTTATCTAATCGCATCGAGTTCGAAGAATTCACTGATAAAAATATTCCAGATAGCATTAATTACTTGTAACACTTGAGGAAATAAAACGCGGCAGACGATTCGCGAGACCGAACATAATTTTTATGTCCTAAATGTACTTATCAAAGAAATAATTGATACCTAATCTAACGTTCTATTAATACGTATAAAATAATGACATAATATATGATTAATACAGAAATGTATATTTCTCGCTCACAATACATGCTCAGATACATATAGAAAAAGGTGAACAATCTTTTATTCGACGAACCGATTATACGTCGCATTCGCGTGAACTTTGATCTCATTTACAAACGTCGTATCATATCCTCAGGTCATCGTAAAATTTCATTCTTTCATCGACAATATCGCAACCTATCGTTAACTAATATCAGTCAACAAAAATAAGTCTTGTATCGTATTGAGTATAAAGTAAGTTAAGTAACCATAACAGAATGGGTAAGGAATTTCGTGAACCACGCGATGAGTAACGACAGTCATTATTCTTATCGTTATACTGATTCACGAGGCTCCTCCAATTTGTTCACTAACGATTGTAATTTACAGTCAGCGTAGCTTGGCAATGGCTTGTTCTTGCAGTCCTTCATCCAACCGCTCCACGCTTTGAGACCGTCCACGTTCATGATCTTCACGGCGCATTGGATATCGTCCTGAATATCATCGTTCGCGAAATCCTCGCAACGTTTGTTGCACAGACCGCCGCTGTGTCCTCTGGAGCAATACTTCAAGCTGTTTATCTGGAAGATTCCATAACTGTAACTGGAAGCCGTCTTAGGACCGGTGATCAACGACGTGTTCATCTTGCTCTCGCTCTGCATCAGGCAAATCCAATTGCTGATCATACTCCTGGGTACTTTGGCCTTATCAAGTTCCTTCACGGCGTCGCATTTCGCTAGGATCTTTCCTTGGACCTGGTCAGCTATCAGAACAATCAGGAGCGCCAGAATCAAGCACTGTCCGATCTTCCGCAACATTGCTGCACCCGATGATCCTCGACTTATCAATCGAATTGAACGACACTATGTACGCTAAACTAGTCGATGCAAACAATCGCACACGACGGGGATCGACGCCAACTGACGAGCTTCACCGGTTGTGGCGAACGATATGCGACGACCTTAACCTTGGCCGATAAATTATAATTTTCTAAGCGTGTGAGTGTGGATGGAAGGGAAGTCTGGCAGTCGGCGCCTCTCCTCTTTCGACAAACACCGACTTACGCGTCGATCCCTTCGTCTTCTTCTGCTTTAAATAGCTTTTCTAATCAGAAACATCGTGAGATTAGCTATGTCGCTGATGTTGTTGATGATACTGGCTAGAATCGTTTCTCGGTAAGAGATGATAAGATCGAAGACAACAGATTTTCTTTACGCGTAGGAAAATAACTGTAGAAAACTTTTTGGATTCGATACTTCTTGTCTGGCAGAGGCGCATTGTTTTCGACACGATGGCGTTTATTTTCTTTGTTTTTGTACGTAGAAAAGAGAAAGAGATAGAATGCTGATTGTTCTTTATTTGAACATATAAAAAGAGTTGGCAATAAGTATTTGAATACATTAAATATATATATATATAAAATTTACCGTATATATTTTTTATGTGTTTTATTGTAGACATCGACCGCTGCTGATTTAATTTAATTTTAATTTAGAAGGGAGTTTCCTAAAAAGGGCGTTCAGTTAAAGCGATGTGAAGAGGAGATTCATAGGATATCGGTTAATTGCAATGTCCGACTAATTGGTAGATTTCATCATGATCCCGAAAAGAACCTTGAGTGGAACCGTATAAGCTAAAGGCACTTTCTAACTGGAAAATATGTGAACGTCTCATAGTTTCTTCCACGGAGTAAAATAAGATGATATTGGCATTAAAGATATAGTAATTAATTCAGGTTCAGCTACTATTTACTTTCGACACTGAAGTAATAGGAATAGGAGAAGTACGTTTGACGAAAATAAAGCGATTGGTAGAACATAATTATTTAATAGAGAATTTTATTTGGAATTCGATGAAGTGTTGGCGAAGCATTCTGTAGCGAACTGCATAAACAATTATGCAAGTAATGCAGAACTTGTATTCCTAGACAGTTATGATTGATCGTGACGTAGGTACAATTAAATAGGCAGTACACAAATACACAAATGGGGATCTATAGACAAGGCACGATAATATCACATTTACTTATAGAATTCAATCAACTGTAAGCTATGTTCTTAGGAGTATTTATGTTTTAAAGCGTCTTAAGTTACTTACGAAGTCCCTCTTTCCGTCAGGTTACTTTTATGTAGGCTCGCAGTCACGTTACGAGGGAAACAAATATACTTCTAAATTACAGTATCGATTTATAAAAAAAATAGATATACATTAACATTAATCAAAAGCAATACATCACATTTATAATATAAATAATGCCAAAGTTTGTCTTATTAATGTTTGTCTACTTAATGTACAAAGTGTCAACGCGATCGTTTAACTTCGTACAACAATGGCAATTTTTCTATTTATCATAAAAATTTAATATATTTCTTTATGTATACAGTCATGTATTGAATATTCTCTTCATTAAATTAAATCTTTCGTTTGCATTCTGTTTCACCGATGCTAGTTAACTTGGAACGTAAACGTGAACATCGTATTAATCCTATTGGAGCAAAAACTTTGGTGAATTCACGATCGACATTTAAATATCATCCGGTTCAGACTTTCGCATAGGAAAAATCACAATTACGCCACGTACTATTTACAAAATATTGTAATTACAAAACATTCTGGCATCACTTAATTTCAATCGTAATTTATATCTTAACAATTAGGACACGGTAATCATTTTTAATAGTTTGACACGAGTTCAACCAGCTGCGCTCGTCAAGTTCGCTCTCCTAGCTTTGGCAAACTCCAATATCGCGGGATTCTCGTAAATCATATTAGACAGTGTCTCTATGCTCGCATAAGTGTCAGCCTTCGTCCCCATGCACATAGACCACTGCGTCCTCGAGAGATCCCTGCTGCACTCGACGTCGTGATAAACGTGAATCAAATTCTTGTCGGCCGCTCTGAAGATCCTTACGTTGGACTTGATCACCTTCTCGTAGAAATCCACGTCTTCCTTGCCCCATCCTTGAATAAGCAAATCGAAACCGCCCACGCTTTTGTAATCCTGCTTGTACAGAGAGACGATACCGAACCCGAATTGCCTCCAGTATCCAGTTTTTTCGTTTATGATGAACGCATCCTGTTCTCCGACGGCATTCTGTACGAGCTTCGGATCGTATTGACTGAACACCACTGGGAAATATATTTGCCTGCCTAGAAGAGTATTAGCGCGAATTCTGTAGAGAGCAGACTCGAGAAATACGATGTCAACGTCGACGAAGAACATTAAATCGCCATCGTTCAACGTCGACACACCAAAATCGAGAGCCTTGGCTCTTGAAAACGTCCCGGAAATAGGAATAACATTGATGTCAGCGCTGCGATATTTATACTTCAATTGTTCTATCAGATCTATCGTTCGATTAAACGAGTTCTGTTCCGTTCTATGAGGATAGAGAACGACCAAGAGCGAAGTCTTTTCTCCGCCCGCTAAGCATATCTCTTCGTAGTTTTGTAAGAACCTTTGGAAAACTTCGTACTTTCCGGACAAAGGAAGAATGAAATGGATGGTCTTGCTCTTAACAGGATCTTTCTCTTCGGAGTTGAAACTCAAGTTCAGAAGACCACCGCGGAATATATTTTGCAAGGATTTATTGTTCCGTTGATTTCTCAGAGTCTCGTCGATTTCTTCTCCATCCACGGTTTCTCGTATTTCCAGTCCTACGAACAAACACCGTTTTTACTCGTTTCGAAGTGTTGCCTCGCTGCATTCACGTCGCGTTTCATTCCGTTCGATCGTTTTTCGCGGACGCAGAAAATGTTTTCTACCTACGGTACTGAAAGACACCTTTTGAAATGTTCGCTTAAAATGATCATCATTAGTTTAATGGTTTTCCGTCAATTAAATTTTTTCTATAATAAACCATTAGGACAACCAAGTAATTAATTAAATTTTACAACCATTATATGAAAATTAAAAAATTGAGATGAGGAAAAACGATTGGACTAATGACGATAATTGTAAGCGAAAATTTCAAAAGATGTCTTTCGACACCGCAGATAGAAATAATATTGAACGAAACATAAATGGTACCTGTGAAATGTTGATGGAGATATACGTGTCTCCTGACGGGTAGCGTAACCTTTCTACCCCTGTATTTCCGGTAGACCAAAAGAAGATCTAGTATCGTGTCCGCACCATAGGAATCCACTCGGCGGTAACCGTACAGGGTTGACCTTTCCTCGACGATACGACCACGCTGCCGCGAGCAGGCATTTATAGACGCCATTACTTCTCTCGTAATGTCTTCCAAACCTTCTTTTATGTCACTGTGAATTCTTCTCCTGGGATTAGAATCACTCAGGCTGTATTCGGATCTTGATAAAAAGTCCCAGGGAATCACCTCGTCACCGGTTGTGGGCTCAAACGAGCGAAGTCCCGCCGGAACACCTGATTGAAACGAGAAGATGAATTTAATTTTTTTTATACATATTCCTATCTTTCAATTATACTAGGGTTTTATGAATACAGAGAATAATAATTTTATAATGCAATTTCTCGTTCCATCAGTACTATCTATCGTCGTACAGTGTGCGCGGATGTGAAAATCTGACCACTTTATACATAGCATGAATACATTCGCATACTGCAGTAAGTGCAGAAGATGGAAATGAGTAGAATCATGATCGAAATCCTGATCGTTACGTCTGATGGGCTCAAACGAATCGTGCGGTACCTCGTTTCTACACCGCCACGTTTGCCCGATCATGCGATGATCAATTCGCACCAGTTAATCGGTCTAAATGGTTCTATTAGCAATGCATATCTAGGGAAACTGTTCTTGAAACAAATGATTCGAGATATACCCAATGTTCCCGTAAGGTCGCGACGAACTTTAATCTAATTAGATCACTTAACTAACTGCCCACATTCTTCAAGCGAACTGCTGCTGTAAGCGTTCACCTTGAAATTGGCCACAGTAGTCTTACCTAATATTTCCGTGTCGCCAGGATACTCCTTCGAGATTGAACTGATGGGAAACAAAGGGACGCCGTCGGCTATTTTGAAATTCTTTAGGTTCTCCACGGCTATTCCCAACTGCTTCGCCATCGTGTAAATATCTCTGTGAAGATTAAGCCTCTCCTGTTGCAGCTCCTGAATCCGAAGTCCCTGAAACGGAAATACACAGTCGTCTTTGCACATCCGGAGGGAAAATGGATAACCCGGTAACATCACGCGAGTCAATACCAACCCGCATGTAATTGTGCAACCTGTACATGTGCGGCGGGCTCTTAACAGGATGCAAAGTAATAGCACGGTGAACTTCTTTTTTCTTCAAGTTTCCGGTGAACGCCTGCGCGCCGCTACTGTTATGATACAGAATGGACTGCATCTGTAACAGTGAAAGCATCCCGTATCGCCGGCTGCAATTAAGATTAAAGTGACAGAAATAGATGGTAGTCGCCGTCACGCATATTTCGAAAGACATGGGGTCATTTAGCTTCCCGATAATCCGAATCTCGAAGAAGAGATTTTTCTTAAGAAAAGATGACAAAAGTCAAAGAAGCTGGGACTACGTGAATATTTAAATGAGCTGCCTATTGGCGCACTGGCCGATGATAATTACCATCGAGAATACGAAACTGCATCTTGTCGCAGTCGTAGAACAAGTATTAAGACTGGGTGTGGTGGTATCCTGTTACAAGGAATTATTCTAGTGTTACACCTCTCGGGTTGATTTGATCGTGTTCTAACACCATTTGCTTTAACGTTGTCTTTTGTAATTCGCGGATTCTGCTATAGAGATACAATTGAAACGTCGAAGTACGTAGAAAGAAATGATGTCATTGGTTACGTCATGAGTGAACATTAGGATCGTAAATCCTTTATTTATTGCCTCGGTTGACAAAAGGAGCGCGTAAAAAGACCGCAAGCACAACACTTCGTAGTTATTGCAATGTCGCGCGTACGGCTATTAAGTGTTTCGACCTTACGACGATCGTCAAGACGGAAACGAACGGCGTACCAGCAGGCTAGCAAGCTACGATTTGTTCGAATCTAACGACCAACATCCTCATCCATGTATTTCACCTTTTCATTTAGCTCGTTTCTTTTGAAATCTGAATGTTTCGTAACGTTGAGAAATAACATTGAAATTCGAGAAACGATCACATTGACAGTTTTTTAAATATTTCGTATCGACGTGAACTTTGAATTTAACAGTAAATGACAGAGACAAATATGAAAGTCCACCTTTTTTTGCACATCTTTTTATTGAAACTTCCTCAATCCCGAGTAACCTTTCCCCTTAATGCGACAAGCACAGACGTAATTAAAAAAGAAGAATATTTTATAGGATCGTGTTTCGTTCAATGCTGCCACTAATAGCGTGACATAATTCGCGTAACGTCGTGCAACCGTGAACGTAACCGTGCGGATCGATTAAATTATCTGCAAGAACCGCGATGAGGGATTTAAGCGCTTCGTACTGCAAATTGTTACTTAAGCACTTCGACCTAATGTCGAGTGTCAAGATGGAGGAGAATGACTCGATCTGGCCACTGGGTTAGCAGGGTACTATTCGCTTGTACTTAACGACTAACATCCTCATCTGTGCATTGTACCTTCCGAGTTAACCCAATGATAGCCTACCCTGTATATGATGCAGATGCGTAGCTTATGTATTTAAACCGATAATATTATACATATTATGCAGATCCTATCTCGACTTTGCGAGTATTATACTAATCGAAATATCAAATGAGAAATTAAATAGATAACACGAGTATCAAAACGCATTTAATGTAAATGAAATGTTAATATTTTATGGAAAAACGTTTGTGCTTCGAAGTACTAAAATATATTACTGTGCGCGTTATTAATAGCGACACTTGAACAATTTTTCTCGATATACTTACTTATCGTGCCCTTGAGAAAAAGAAGCACTTATAGCACTTTTCCACTAAGTCACTCAAGTACCAACGAGTCAAGAATCACGAATACTTTATCTTTCAGGAAAAGGTAATATTTGATTGAAGTATTAAAACGCACAAATTAGATTCTATGAGATAAGTTGACGTTCTAATCAACCGTGAGCCTGTGTCGATGAACAAATTGCACGTGCCACGTAGGTTCACAGTTGTGACAATGTGTGTATCAGGAGAGAGAAGAAAGGAGGACGACTGAAAATAGATTTAATAGATATGTGAACGATAGCGAGACGCGCAAAGGGATCAGGCCACGCGTAGAAACATATACACAGGAAGAATGAAATCTTAATAATAGATATACTAACAAGCAAATAAAATGGGAACAAAGGAATTTACCTCGTAACTCCATGTGCAAGGAATCCCGGCATATTTCTGCACGCATCTCCCTAATTCCACGTCTTCATGCGTGGTGTACAAGTGTCTCAAGCAATACTTAATGTGCGGCACGATCCTCCTGAGCGTCTCCCTAGACAAAATAACGCCTGGTCCACCCATACAAAAGTTCTCGTCATACTCCAAGGATAGCAGACCGAATTCCTCGGAGTTCCCTCTGCCTGCTTGTCCTATGTACATGGCTCTTCTGGAGTCAACGGATCGTAGTAATTTCTCTAAACGATCCGTTCTCACGTAAACGTCATCGTCAGCCCTGAGGAACCACTCGAAACGGTCTCCGTAATTGTTCCACATGTACTGCAGCATCATGAACGACTTCTTCTGAGGCGGATAGGTGTCATCGACCCGCGGCAGTGGCACCAGTGGTAGATCGGGACAGTTCTCCGGGACGATCGAGCTTTCGGAGGAGAAGAAGGCGATCTTGCCCGGTAGTTCTCTGCCCCAAGTTTCATACACCGCCTTGGCCCGCGAGTCTAGATACTTGCTAGCCGTCATAACGCCTACGAAGACCAGACTGGTCGAGGAACTGTTTATCTGTTCATCGTCGTTCAATTTGGGAACATTGCGCGCTGACGGTTTGACTAACACTCGTGATCCGAGCATCGGGGACGGCGTATAAATATTGAGTCGCTGATTGTTGTTCGATGAGAGTATTTTGTAGCTTTGGATAAGAAAACCTAGGAGTAGGCCCACTGTCAGGCCGAGAATGGCGCTGGCCAGTCCACGTCGTTTACGCATCACTGGGTGAAACGTCACCTCTTCCATTGATACTCTTCCGGGGTCCCTGGACCTCCGGCTGGGTTCATCGTCATCTTTCTAACGTCCGTTATTGTCTTCCTCGATGATATCACTGTTCTAATTACTCTAATCGCCGGTGGTTCTTCGTACGATCCCATTGCTTCTTCTTTTTGGCACTGAGCACTGGCTCTTAAACCTGTCGGGCAAGGTTTCGTAATCTTTATTAGAATAAACACTACTCAGCGTTCCGAAGTCCAAACAGAGAATAGACGTCTTTTTTCGGTTTGAAACGGATTGAATATCGAAATAATGATTAGTGTTCGAAATTTCAGAAGTGATTATTTTCATATCTACTGGACCTCGGCACACGTTTGTTTGCCATTTGAAGAACAAACTTTAACTGTGTACCTTTCGTCGTACTCGCTGAGGCTACAAAAACGTTCATTGTTTGGTCAGCCATTTATTTTTACGCTAGCCTCGGGGAAGCTAATAAACGCGAATTGAGGAGAGAAGGAAACCAAAATAAGGAAACCGATTACCTATATCTATGATATGGTATCTCTAAAGACATCGTAATCGTGTAATTCGCTCATAAAACAGCGACTACTTACATAGAGCGGTTTTATCGACGCTCAAGATTGCGTATTTCCGAAAATCGTGGACGATCCAGAAGTAACCGGCATGACTCGATCGTTTCACGTCGATCTGAAAAAAAAACGAGGGACTTCGCTACTTGATAAAAATTACATCGTATTAAGGCCGATGATTCATGAAACGGAATCGATACAATCTGTACATCTGATTAAGGCTGCACACGTGCTGATAATAAAGACTATGACTCTGACCTTTACGTCAGCAATTAATGTCTGGTTTTCTTTAATCGCTGCTATCTTTTGTTTTATTAAATACTTCGCAACGATTTAATTCCGAAGTTAATAGGTAATTCGTGTTCATCTATCGTTTAAACGGTGTACGACCCAATTATGTATCGTCCTTGACGGCTGATTAAAATGCTCATCAAGTCGATTGATTATATTTGTTCTGACAAATTCCATCGCTGGCTTTCGATCGAGAAGATTTGATTGCTGCGATCAATCGAGATTATTCGGCCTGAGGGCTCTACGATTTTTTCGTACAATTGCCATTTTGTGCAGTGTCATGGGCATGATGATAAGAAGGCGAACAGAGCTGGCACTGTATCGCTAGAGAACCCTGCAGGCTCTAAAGAGCATAATAGTGTGTCTAGCCATGAAAACTGAACACTACGTCTCACCGTTACAAGATGATCAATTGACTTAGCAGCTCAGTTATTTTTAGTAGGAAATATTCAAAAGTGTGCATTCTAAAGGCTTTTGTCCATTACTCCTACGTGCTTTGAATTCCCGATGTAAATCTTTTAATTTTTTGAAGAGTACCGTTAAAATGCCTGTGCGTTTAGTGTGCGAGAATCTCACAGGGATTCCACTAAAACATGCTTGATATTAATCTCTAAGGATACTCGTAGAAACAAACGTCTCTGGAATCGTCTCCAGGATGGTCAGTTAAGATCTATTCCACAAATCAGCGTAGATAGAGAATTGTCCCTTGGCGAAACCGGTTTCAGGCATGCTGATATACATATTCGAATGCGGGCGGTTATTGAATTCTGTGCCGTGACATCTCCCGTTCGCATTGAACCAACGAAAGTGAAATATAAAACGAATTGCTGATGTTTAAAAAACAATACTTAGAAGAATTCGAAAACTCTACAAGTGGTAGCGACGTTTCATTAAACAGAGAAGATCTTCTCGTTATCTGTGAATTATTTCATTAAATGGTAAATCGTTGATGGTTATGGATTGTTTCCAGTCGTTATACGCACAATCCGTTTCCGTTCTCACAATCTTTTTCTGCTTCTTCTGGTTAAGAAAGGAGGAAAATGGATTCCCGTTAAAAACCGCAGTTAATGCAAATTGTCTTCGCTGGTATAAAAGTGTTCGCTGAGAAGCAACGTGTAAATTGAACATTCGCACGCGCAGTCTTAATCTTATCAGTTTGGAACGGAGATTACTTCAAATAATTTGAAGCGCCAAGGAGTTGAGCAAAGGTGCGATAATTTCGTCGCACTTTTTCCTCCTAGTCTCACGTTTTCATGGATAAAAAAGAGAAGCCGGGAGGTATCGAAAAGAATTCATTTCGATACCGTTACGCTTCCCGGAATCGATAGGTACGCGATGGTAAGAGGTGTTGACAATCGTGATTACACAGATGAATCGGCGAATCGACGAAATCCCGGTATTCGTCCCGTTAAAGGATACGATTCGAAGTGACGTGCACGAACGGGAACGTACGAAAGGCAGGAGAACCGGTTTACGCCGAAAGTCGGCTCCAGATCTCCGCTAGTTCCTACTATAGGCTCTACAACTTCTAGTTGATTACAGTGAAGAAGCGAAGGATGAGCCAGCGACAATGAGACGAAAACGAGGTTTGTTCGTCGAAAGTCGTTAGTCCACAGAAAGATAAAATATTAATGTATGTGCTCTATTCTCACTTTAATATTATCTTTTCGTTGCGGTAAGATATTCGGGTATGACATTTAGAAGATTTATCATTGAAGACATAGGAATCTTTCTAATGGAAATTCTTAAGCGATAGTAGAGATAAACTATACTCCAGTAGAATATCGAGGAACGAAGACTCCCTCGTTAATTTAATTTTTATTTGCGTGACAGGCTTGCATGCATTTCGAAATGACCCGGGACAAAGGGGTCGCTGGCTGGAAATGCATTACCGTCGCGTTCTCGTTATTGTCCGCGCGTATTAGTATCTTCGAAAGACTGACCTGACCAGCAGACATAACTATTAGAAGCTGTTACGGGGAACGAGGGCCCCCGCTAATTGTTCCCACAGACATCGAGCCGCGGTTGTAGCAGATGACCGGTGCAAAGACACGTTAGACGACTAGATTTGTCGTAGTCGTGACTCGAATTGAAAATAAGCGGTTTGTTCAATCAACCGGTAGAATCAGCGACGAGTCATCGACTTTTCGAGTTCGATAGCACGGTAATAACGAAAGGCTTACGGCCTGATGGAACGATCACGATTCATGGGTGAACACTCTCATTAAACGACGGTGGATCCAAACAAATAGCGTTTGTAATCGAGGCTTAATTTATTAAATGCGGAAGCACTTGCGTAAGCGAAACCGGAAGGGAAATTAAAAATTTTATCCGAGGATTATAATTCCATGTTTGATTATAACTATGAACTACTTTTGCTACTTGATCTGCTCACGAGACTTTCCCACACTCACTATTCCACTGAAGAACTCCGATTGTTCCGCACGACGCGGCACCTCGTTCGATTCTTCACCGATCGATCGGTCATAATCCACCGATAGTGTTCACGATAAGATATTTATCAGCACTCACTGAACATCACGCGAAAGTGCCTCTTATTTCTTGAACAACTTACTGTTCTCCGGTTTCTCCCTCTGGCCCCTGCGGCATGTGCACGTGGGTCTAGTTGGCGCCGAAAAAAGCCGCTTTACGGCTTCGCAGCATCCGCCGGGGCATGACAGAAACCGTAAACGCAGGGATGATGAAAGAAACGTGGAAGAGCACGGAGGCCCCGGTGCTGGCACCGGCCGCGGACGTGTTGCGAGCAGGATGTCGGAGCGGCGACTGAACGAGACGGGACGACGAGACCCGGAGCCGGTTAGCAGCCAGCCAGCCAAGCAGTCGTCGGGCAACAAGCAGTCACCCAACTAAAGCCAAGCAGACAGCCCGATCAGCTCGCTAGGATATGCTAAAGCTATTCAACGAATGGGGCAGAAACTTTTCTCTAGATATTGAGGAAATGAGCTGATACGTAGGCTTCACCCCAAGTTCCTGACCTCGGCAACTCTTTACGATCTATGATTCGACCCTTTCTTCCTCCATCTCGTTATCTCGATAGAATGGTCTCCTATATTTATTCGTTTCGATGTAGATACACGTGTGAACGCGTTGGAAGAGCATGAGTAAATTAAAAAAAAATAATACAATCCGTTATTAAGCCGTTTTTAAGTTATCTACACTATTTCCGGTGTAACCAGGTAATAAAAATGACGTAAGAGCCATCGGTTTTCCTTGAACATATTTCTTGCTGAATTCTTGTCATTGCTCTGAATTGTCTAATAATGTTATACAAGCTGCCAACATTTATATCGAATTAAGTGCTAATTGGAATAAGTGACAATGAATTAACTATAAAATGAGTCAATTTCTTTGCGTTCACGCTTTGATTAATATACATTGTTTAGTCGAATTGGTCGATGCTGAGTAGGATTCTATTTTTAATTGACGACGGATTATGGATATAGACCCGATTACCTAAATTTTGGAGCAAGTAGTACGATCGAACGTACACGTGCTCTAAATTTAGAATCCGTGACCCTCTGAAAGCGTTCTTATCTATAGAAAGAAACGTTATATGCATGTCAGAGTATAAGACGGCTTTTAAAAAAAAAATTTCTTAAGATATTTTTGTCTAGTCGTTCCTTCTGTCGTAACGATTCGACAGCCTACCTTCTGGCAAACATGATTAATTTTATCATTCGGAGATAAGCCGAGCACCAAGCTACTTTAATTAATGTTGACAACGCTGCAGTGGCAGCAAAGAATTACGACTGATCGCTCACGAATTCCTTATTACATATAGCTCGTTCGGTTGTAACAAGAAATAACTACACGTGTACTTATCGCGAGAGTCGGAAAACAGGTACGAGATGTTCATACCACGAAGATCTATATATCTCGTTAGCGTATTATGTGTCAAGACGCATAACGTAAATGTGCAATGAACACCTACGCGATCATCGCGTCGCGTGCTCGCGTTCTGGACACAGCACATACCTAATGAGCGTTACTAAATGTCGCGTCGGCCGGTAAGAACAACCAAAGCTGACATACTATAGCATCGTGTCTGTAAAGCAGGAACTTCCGTCGAAATAGAATTGAACTACCTTTACGCTTCGTGAATTTCCTATTATCTCCCATTCGCCATGCTCGACCCTTAGTTGAGCAGAGCGATTGGATTAAGACGCGAATGTGGGACATAGGAAGGTTTCATACAATATAAATATCAAAAATATGATGAGTTTTTCGTCAGGCGATACGCGGATTCGAACAAACGATCATTCATTTTCAATGGTTTTATTCAGTCCTTTTCAACAGCAGCTTCTTTCGTTATCTTTAATGGAACCGAAACGTCGCCGAAATTTGATTAAGGATGTATTGGCTATACAGTCAATCCCAAAAGTTTATGTATTTTAGAAAAACGCATTTCCTATAATTAAAAAGAAATCAGACGTCGGAAGAATAATGCTAATAATAAATAGCTACGTGCTAAAAAGTATAGAAG